>NW_010542452.1:0-1521 GCF_000687285.1 Phaethon lepturus | reverse complement strand
AGTGCGCTGGTTGAGGGGCGGGGGGGGGGGCTGGCTCTGCTCCATGCTGTGCTGATGGACGACGTGCGTGTCCATTAACTGCCCACCTTCTTGTTTGTCCAGAGTGGTGCTTGGACGCTACGACTGCCTGCCCTGGCAGCAAGCAGGAGCCATTCCTCCCCGTCTTCCCGGGGCGATTCAGGCACACACGTGCAGCAGAGGGGTTGAGCTGCTCCTGGTTACAGGGACTCTCCCAGAGGAGGCCCAGCAGCTCAAACTGGGCTCCCCAAGAGCCACGTCCCATAAAACCATCCTTTCTGTGCAGCGGGGGCAGCGGTGACTGCTCGGCTACGGGCGCCGGGCCTTTCTCCGTGCCCCTGGGGAAGCCGGCCGCTCACCGCTGGCGTGCCTCCCCTCCCGCTCGCGCTGACGGACGCTCCCGTTGGTCTCAGTAACAGCCGCCCGTGCAGCCGTCTTACTTCTTCTGCAAGGTGTTTCGCTGCAGGGCTTTGCGAAATAAATTAAGGAAGGAGTTAGGAGAGAGAGTCAGTCCCTTACATGCTTATAAACCACTAAAGGGCGAGCGCTGCAAGTTTTCTGAGAGCTGGAGTTGTCGTTTTTCATTTCAGAGCGTTTGTACCTCAGGCTTCCGCGACGATGCACCTGCCAGCCCACATCGGTGAGTCTCCGCAGCCGAGGCTGCTCAGCGCTGCCCTTTGCTCTCGCCCGGAGAAGCTGCTTTATTTCCAGCTTGCTCAGACAGACCGATCACAGCTGTGACAGGGAATGGTTTTGCAGGGGCCAGGAGTAGATTATTGTACGTCATGAGCGGTAGGTGCTGTCAGGGGCACGAGAGTAAAAGCCTGGGGAAGCTCAGTAGTGGCCAGAAATTCCTGGATGCGTTTTTCATCAGGGTTGTCTGGTGCCATGTAACTCTTTGTCATCAGACTGGCATCACCAAAGGCCTTTGTGACTACAGCCAGGGAAGAAACACTTGTTCAGTTTCCAGTGTTTTCCCCATTTGCCATCAGAAAATCAGATCTTCCGAAGTTTTGCAAGGCAGACACTCCGGCATAGCCTCATAAAAAAGCATGAGTCTCCGCTCCCAGTCTATTACTCTTGCATCCCAAATCTTACCTCCAGTCCCATGAGGCCATGGACTGTTTTGGGGTTAGTGAATCCATCCAGATATATAAACATTTTCCTGTTTTTAACAGAAATTCAGATTTGGACCCAAAACAACTTGATCAAAATCGCTTGAGGGATGTGCCCTTGCCCGTTTCCCAGCCCAGCGCCCTGTTCCCGCTGGGCTTTTGGCTCCTGTGGGGCAGAGCCCTGGTTTGGGACGAAGTCCCAAATTATCACGAGATGTGATAATTTCCCGTAGTTTCAGGGGCAACACGTCTGGTAGAAGGTCGCTGGCCCCCAGCACTCGCGAGGGCTGTGGGGGAGGGCGCTGCCGCGGCAGCGCGACGTTGGCCGCGTCGCGCAGCTACAAGTTATTTAGGTTTCCACGACGCTTCCGTTCGGCTCCGTCAGGCG
>NW_010542451.1:52425-63603 GCF_000687285.1 Phaethon lepturus | reverse complement strand
GGTCCCGTCTTGGAGCCGGCTGGTGTTGGTTCTTTGTTGGACACAGGAGGAACTTCTGGCATCTTCTGACAGAATCCATCCCTGTAGCCCCTCTGCTACCAAAACCTTATCACAGAAACCCAAGAGAGGTGTGTACTGGATTTAAATGGCAAAGTTTTGTGGGGAAAGGTGGCTTCAGGGGTGGGAGATGGTGAGGGGCTGCCCTGTGCTGGACACAGCCGATTCCAGCCAGTTCCAGCAGACCCACTGCAGGGCACAGCTGAGCCCCTTAGTCAAGATAGTAGCACCTTTGGGAAACTATTTGAGAAAGGACAAAATGCTGAACAGTGGAGAGAGGAGTGAGGAAAAAAGTGTGAGAAAAAATCATATGAACCTCAAGGTCAGTGAAGAAGGAGGGGCAGGACATGCTCCAGGTGTTGGAGCAGAGATTCCCCTGCAGTCCATGGAGAGACCATGGTGAAGCAGGTATCTCCCTGAAGCCAATGGAGGACCACACTGGAGCAGACACCCACACGGCAGCCCACGGAGGACCCCATGCTGGAGCAGGTGGATGTGCGCTGAAGGAAGCTGCAGCCTGTAGGGGACACATGCTGAAGCAGATTTTTCCTGAAGGCCCATGGAGAGGACCCATGCTAGAGCAGTTTGTAAAGGACTGCAGCCAGTGGGAAGGACCCAAGCTGGAACAGGGTAAAAGTGTGAGGAGGAAGGGGTGGCAGAGAGGAATCCCATGTACTGATCCCAATCCCTCATTCCCCATCCCCCTGTACCACTTGCAGGAGAGGTAGAGAAGTCAGGAATGAAGCTGAGCCTGGGAAAAGGGGTGGGGAGGAGGTGTTTTTTCAGTTTATTTGTCTCTGTCTGTCATTGCCTGAATCTATTTTAGCAGGCAATACATTTAATTATGTTTCCCCAAGTTGAGTCTGTTTTGCCCGTAAGAGTAATTAGTAAGTGATCTCCCTGTCTCTGCGTTGATCCAAGAGCTTTTTCATTCTATTTTCTCCCTATGTTTTGTTTGAGAAGGGGGTGTGAGTGTGCGGCTGGGTGGGAGTTTGACTCTTAGCTAATGTTAACGGACCACAAGCGATAGAGTCCAAGTGTGTACGTGATGTCTATCAACAAGACAAGATAAAATTGCTTGTAGGACTGTCATAACCACAAATGAATATGGCCAAAAACACAGAAATTACTAATAAGACCAAAATCATGCCTAAGATTGGACACAGTTATCCAAGGCATTATAGACATTAGTCTGTGGTTGTCTGGTGACCTAGGATAGAAAAATAGGAAGACAAAACCTGAAGTTTCATTGTAAGGAACACTGACCAGACAAAGATCTCTAAATGTAAACATAAGATTTCTTCAAATTCAGATGCCATTTTCAAATGGAAGTTATACACAGTAAGAATGGAAATAACGGTTTTAGCGTGGAATGTATAGTTTAGCTTAGTAGAGGCCTGTCAATTTTGCTTTTAATAGATGTAGGTACCTAGACGAAATGACAGATGCTCTTCTAACAGCAAGAGCTAGACCTGTGAGACCTATGTTTCTGCTGAAATCAAGAAAAAACAAGTACATAGTTGAGCCCAATTTATGTAAATCCCCAAAACACAACACATTTGAAATCTGTTTTGTTTAATTTGGAAAGAGAACCATACGTAAGATAAACTTGTGCAAAATTATTTGGCTGTTTAAGTTAGGTGATACATTATTTACACTTTTCTTCTTGTAACATTGATTTCAAGTGAGTATCTTGTGTATTTGTATTTGCTAACCAGAATAACCAAAAATTTCCCTCATCTGTATTGTTCAGAAACAATTTACTATTGTTGCTGTTAAACTACTTAGTTGTCACAACATCATTCTGCTCTGTGAAAAAAATGATGAAGATATCAAAGTAATTTATGGAATATACACAATTAGTGTTATTCATTTATTTGGTAAGTGTCCTGAAAGTACCTTTCAGTGTGAATGCGTGATTCAAATGTTTGCAATCACAATTTTACTGTATTCAGGCAAAGTTTCTGTAGAAAAACTTTCAGATATCACCCATGATTGTAGTGCATTTCAATGAGTTTTTCAGTTTTACTTTGAATAAAGTATACAGAAGCAGTCATGCAGTATGCATTAGATTCTTGTGTCTTAAGAAATAAAGTACACACACAATTTTCTATTTCTTCCAGTAAAACACTCAAGGATTGAATTCCTACTTCTGTCACTGTCATTTTATTATAAGAATACAAATATAAGAATATAAGAAAACAAATTACTCCTATCCATTAATTTTCTCTTACCTAATGGGAGCTTTAAAAATGATGGAGCTTCCCTGAGGTACTGAACAGTAATGGTAACTTCATCACCAGCATTTCGCAGTAGATGTACCTGTCAGTGTGACAAATAACAGCTACTTTAAACCAAAGAACCACCAGTCATGGAAAGCACATTACTTACAATGAAATCAACATCTCTGTGGATCTATAATAAACTCAGTATGAACATTTCTGACTAGGAATGAAGAACATCTTGAGGGTCAAGCCTTACCAACAGTGGAAAAGAGTAGGCAAGACCACTGGAACAACCTGAAAAAATAATTTGGTGGGCAACCTCATTTTATATACCAGCTGAACACAACTTCTACAAACAAACTGATTTTATAAAACTGGCATAGGGTAGTAGGGAAATATGTGTTTATGTAGATGTAATACATTAATTGTGTGTGTATACACACAAACATACATATAAATATATATTAAAACACCACACGTATCTAGATCTTAAGCATTTGGTTTGATTCAGTTAGGTGACGCATTAAGTACATTTCTCTCTCACATATAATCTTGATTTTTGTGACTGTCTTAATCATCTGTAAGTATTTGCTAACCAGAAGAGAACACATATACACAAATTATATATGTATAGACATATGTATTAAAACATCAGAATTTCATTAACGGTGTAGCACACTACTGCATGAGGAGCTTTTTTAAATGCAGAACTTCAAACGTCTTTGATGGAACTCAATTCCTATTACAGGGCAGAGGTGTCATACCCATGACACTCGGGAAACGTATTGCATTTGGTTTCTACGTGGCCTGCACACAAGGTCTGCAGCCCTGATCCCATTTGTCAGAAATGGATGCTAGTGCCTGCAGCCTCTAATCTGAACACAACCAGAACATGCATGTATCAAGCAGAAAAGTAACTAACTGCAGCAAAATAACTCCTATAGATGTATTTACTGGTCTAATGTTGTACTTGGAGGAAGCTGGTGGTTGTATTGCTTCAGGCCACTATTTTAGCACAATGCCACATTGTCCAATATCATAAGATGCAGGATTACCTCAAAAATTATAACTTTTCCTTTTGTGGAAGGAAAGGAAATTACCTGAAATAATGCTTACACCTGCTTACAACTACATGAAAACATCAAGCTTATGTCTGATGGACCTGAAAACCCAGAACAGGAGAAGAAATCAAGTAAGCAGTCGCAGAGGCAAAGAATTTTAGGCTATAAAAATATTCTGGAAAAGAAGGAGCAAGAGAACTGACCATAAAAACCCCAACACGAACACTGAAGAAAACATTGTCTGAACAGAGACATGTTCTGATTTGGTTGATTAAGTGAGCAGACACAGGAATCACCTATATAAAGTACTGTTGCTGAAAGCTTACTGTTTGCTGTACCTGTAAAATCCATATAATGACTTCCATTGCTAACAAGCTGCAGTAGCACTACTGGCCACAGATCAGTCCCTGTGAGGGAATGACAACGTTTTGCACTCATTAGGTTAGGAAATCCATCTCTGCAGGGGAGAAGCAAGAGCTCAATAAGGTCAGAGAAAGCACATGACAGGGAGTCTGATCAGATTAGAGAGCATGAGGAACTAAGGTCCAGAAGCAAAGGGGTAGGGCAGGCAGAAGAGAAAGAGATTTAAAAAAAAAAAAAAGGAAAGAAAGGAAGAAAAAGAAAGGTGCCTGCAGCTTAAGCAAGCTTCCCAGAAAGGACGTGCATTTATTTTCAAATTCTTCTTTCCTGATGGACAGAATCCTCCCTCCCTAGGGCCCCATTTCTCTGCTCTTCTCGTTCTCTACTCAAGCAGTTTTACCTTTTTTTCACAGGCTCAATCCACATTTAAATGATTTACTACCAAAAATACAAGAACTAGTGATACCTACTCACCCCCAGTACTCTGATATGAGGGGTTCTACTCAAGTCAAAGATTTTTTGGACAGCTGACTACACGAGGACCTGAGATCTCATTGTGGAAAACAACATTGTGGAAAAAAAATATTATGATGACTGATATCCGACTAAACCCTCTCAGGATGACCACAAAAGGAATAACCAGGAACTGAAGCACAGCAAAATTGGAATGCTTCTTTAAGGTCATACCAGAATGTGTCAGGACTGCAAAGCAAACCAATGTGTCTTGAGTTCTAATGTATAAGAACAACTATGTCTCCTGAAATCCTCTGCCCCTTATTTCTTGCAATATTTTAGACATTATTTATTCTTACTAAGGACTGAAGAAGATTGGCACCTGTGCTACTCCTACCCTACTGTTACAAAGATAGTTCTTCCTTTTATCTGAAGATAAAATATAAAATATTTTATACGATTTTAAATTTAGCACCTGATTTTAACAAATCTGGTTTTCTACATTATCTTTAATCATAAATTCTAGATTATCTTTAAGTGAGGTGAAGTTGGATAGTTTAAATTTAAATAAACTAAATTTAACTAGAATAGAACTAGAACATTAAAATAGAACATTTGTTTTGTGGATTTAGACCAACTAATTTGCACTAAATGCTCAGAAGCTACGAAACCTATGTCAGCTCACATAAAGTTTTCCTCAAAAGTAATGCTTTAATATTAGGTTGTTTATAAAGACCTATAATCACATAATATTTGGATGCACCAGCAAGATTCAAAATGAATATTCCTGAATATAGTTCTGTTTTGGAATACATCCATGATGAGTAGAATGGGAGCGAAAAAAAAGCAAATGTGTTATAGAACTCCATTATCATTCTGTCATACATAGCTGAGCTACATACATACATATATATATACATATACACACACACATATACAGGTTATGGCTGCTTTGTTCAAAAACTGAAACAGACTCTTATAATAGTCATATTGAACCATGCGTGAAAACATAGTTCAGAGTTTTTGTACATATTTCATATATATGTATATCTCTATATAAACTGATCTAGAGATGAAAATCTCTAGCCTATGATAAAAATTTTAAAAAAACATTTATATGTTTAAACTAGACTTCAGCCACTTTTCTGTCTCTGGTTGATGAACTTGTCTTCCCAAACTTCATTAATATCCACCCTAGGTCTTGAAATGAATTGAATGTTCTCCTCCTAGCCCAGCCACAACACCTAATGACTTTGTACTGCTTGTGCTAAAATACCTTGCAACGGAGCCTTCACAACTACATCAAACCCTTTTAAATGTGAACAAAATGTTTATAAAAGACAGTAGATCATTTTCTTTGCCACACTGTACTGACAGAACCACTGAATTTTGGAGTCATTGACCAGCAAAGCTTGATCAGAAATATTTAGAGTTAACAAATAATGAATTAATTTATTCTCTTTAAAACAAACATAATTAGTTATGAAATTACATGTAAGAACTTGAAGCAGCAGATGGGATTCACTTTCTAATCTTGCACCTAATCAGGTAGTGAATATTATTATAATTTAGAAAAATAATTAGTTATTTAACTTCATGACCCCTGCATGAAAGTTGATTTGGTCCCAGAATTGGAAAGATGCTTGGCCTGATACTTGGGAAAAAAAAAAAAAAAATTAAGTCAAGTACATGTGGCTGCAAAAAATTCAACAACTAAATATCCTGCAGGCATCCGCACTGACATCTGCAGCGTATAGAGGGTAACAAATGCCCTGATTTGAAATTAGGAGGGCAATGCACATTACTTGTACCTGTACGGGGTGCAGGTGCCCAGGCGCTGGCAGCGGGGGCTGCGGGGGGTCTCTATGAGGAGCGGCCGGGGCTGCCCCGCGCCGGACACAGCCGGTTCCAGCCGGCTCCAACCCAACCACTGCAGGGCACCACCCGCGGCAGGGGTTAGAGGATTCAGGAATGAAGGAGTGAAGTTGAGGCTCAGAAAAAGGCTGGGGAGAAGCTGTTAGTTCAATTTTTTTGTCACTGTTTCTCACTATCCAAATCTATTTTAATTAGCAATAGGATTGATTAATTTTCCCCAGGTCCAGTCTATTTTGCCCGTGATGGTGATTCGTAAACGATCTCCCTATCTTTATTTTGACCCATGAGCTTTTTCATCCTATTTTCTCCTCCATCTCTGGTTGAGGAGGAAGAGTGAGAGAGCAGCTGGGAGGGCATTTGGCTGCTGGCCGAGGATGGCCCACCACCATGGGTTCCAGACAGGTTTACCAAAAAAAAAAAAAAAGAAAAAGAAAATTTAAAGGAAGAAGTGCAGCTATGCTATCCACATAGTCTAGGTACAGTGAATCCAGCTTGGGCGCAACAATGCTGAAAAAGTGACATGGTAGGAAGAGAAAAAGACACCCAATGTATTCTCTTCCAAGAAAAAATGTCAGAAAGTCAGTATCAGGGTAGGAGGAGGTCATACGAGATCCTGTCACTGAATGCTGCTGTATCTTGTGATACCATTTTACTCGTCATTGTGTGGTAAATATATTAGTAACACAGACTTTAGCTTACCATCAGTGTAGCATCAGTATTTTGTAAAACCCAATAGATTATTTCAAACCCAACAAATTTATAATACAATCACAATACTGTACTGAAATATGTAATGGGAGGAAACATAAACCAAATAAAATTAATGCTGAGAACTCTCCTTATTTATAATTGGCTTTTTAGAAAAGCTACAAATGTGAACCATTTTAATTCTTTGACTTTGGAACTACAAGGAAGAATTTTGACTTCCTAATAGATATAAACATTTTGAAGAAAACTTTTAAACACAGCATAAGAACTATGTTTCCTCTCAGTGAAGCAAAGTATGTTTGCACACAAACATTTATATTTGTGAAGAGGTGAGAGAAGACAGCATGACAGATATACTGCCTAAGGTACTTTTGGAAGATCTTAGTCAACTATTATAAAGATATATTCAATCCGAAAACTGTATGGAACAAAAAACCTCAGTAGATTAGAAACTGTTGCAGAGCGTGAAATTTGATTTTTATTTCAAATCATATTTTGAAAAGGAAAGAACTCTAATATTAATGTTTTGGTTTAAAATTACCAAGCAGAAATACCTTATACTGTATCATACTCTCCTGAAGCTACTTTGCATTCTTCGATATTAACAGTATGGAAGGTCACTAAATAATGCACTGCTCTGTGGCACTGAAGCTCTTGCACAAGCCCAGTAAATCCAAAAAGACAAATCCAGTAGCTTTGGAGTAGCATTCCCTGTTGCACTGTTGCCTTACTGTAATATTAATATAAAAGGAGAATTGTAAAAGTGTTTTTTTTTTTTAAATAGTTTATTAAATACATTTACTGCAGCTAACTGTGTGTGTGTATGCACTTACTTGTGTGTTCATATGTATGAAGGAGAAAAGGGCATCAAAGGAAACGCCTGCTTTTCATGCTGGCTCTTAACTTGGAGATTTTGCATGTCTCTAAGTGCATTCATCAAGCAAAGGTTTATTATGCTGCTCTCTGTCACATGCATTTCTCAAGAATAGAACTGACAGAATGTTAAAAATACAAATAGGAGCTTCTAGATCTCACCTAGCTAACTACAGTCCCGAGCCTGCAGAGAGCAATATGACTCCTATTTTAGGAAAACCAAATGACTTTTGTTGCCTCATTTGCACTGTCAACACCCATTTTAGGAAAACCCTACGTAGCTAACTCAGGCAGGCAAGTCAATGGCACAATTCATTGCTGATGTGCACTCTTTAAATTCTGGTGCCTTGTGTTTACTGTGGCTTGCTCTAAACCTTCAAACGTACCTGATCATTAATACTCACACTGCTCAGAGATTGAGACAGGGTTTTGTCTGTTTGAATCAGACTCTGTCTTATTATAGATCAGAACTGTATCAGCAATTAAAATTGAAAAGGAGTATGTCTTTGATGAATGAATTCACCTATATGGCCCTTTAGGTAAGAGCTATTCCAAGAACAGAAGTCACATCATTTAACTTTGGCCATTTAAAAGATTCAGCTCCAAAGTAGTTGTCAATATTTTTCCTAGAAATCAGTAAATAACTTAGTATTAAAAGGAATCATCACCCGCAGGTGTTTATCTCTAAATAAGGAGAGTATGGATGATAACTTTACACTTTAAACATTCAAAGTTAGATGAAATGAATCCTACCTTGCATTTATAGGTGAAAATTTAAGGTTAAACACATAACTCAGACTAAAAGGCTGAAGCAAAAATTCTGATGTAAAAGGAAGTGAATCTCCTAATAAATGTCTGATCTTGAAGTACACGCATTTCACAAAGAAAACACTTGAAATTCACAGGAATTGCAAGTCTTGGGCTTGACAAGTACCTGTGAGTACTTGTAAGTATGTACAGGTACTTACATACAGGTATATGTACAGGTACATAATCTTGTAAGGTTATGTACAAGCCTGTACTGCAGCAGGCAACCAACCAAGAAGTTAGAGTCATAGAGTCATAGTATGTTTTGGGTTGGAAAGGAACTTTAAAGGTCATCTAGTCCAACCCGCCCTGCAATGAGCAGGGACATCTTCAACTTCATCAGGTTGCTCAGAGCCCTGCCCAGCCTGACCTTCAATGTTTCCAGGGATGGGGCATATACTACCTCTCAGGGCAACCTGGGCCAGTGTTTCACCACCCTCATCATAAAAAAATTTCTTCTTTAGATCTAGTAGAAATCTACCCTCTTTTAATTTAAAAACATTACCCCTTGTCCTGTCACTGCAGGCCCTGCTAAGAAGTCTGAAGTAGATCATAACACATAATAGTAAAAAACCCAATGACATCTAGAGAACAAAAAGTTTAAAAAAATTCTAAAATCCTCAGAATGAAAAAGGAACAATAGTAGTGAATACTTAAAATGCCTCCTAGACTAAAGCATATTTGGAAGTTTTTTTGGAAACTTGGTGGTTTCAGCTCAACCCATACGAGTAGAACTGAAAACTCTGGTATTGTGCTTTTATGAGTATGTGTAGGCAAGGAAGATGCATGAAAACAGAGACCTCATAGTACAATTAGTCTTTAAAATGGCAGCGGAATCTAAGTGGCTTTAAAAAACAGTTTATACAATTAAAATGGGATTGCAAACAGTATTGGAAAAGCATGAAGCAGAATTAAATTAGTTCAAGAAATAATGATTTCTTGACACTTGTCTCTTTTCCATTGGTCAATTATGAAGTGTTTTCGAATAAATACTTCTGATTCTTATCTTTGTAGCTTTGCAGTACTCAATGAGCAATACTCTCTTCCTTAATGCTTAATTGGCTACTCCAAAAAAAGCATTGGCATCTGAACAATTTATACAGATCTGCTAGGAAAATGACAGTCAATTTATCATTCTGCGGTGACTGGCAATGTTCTTCCAGTCTTTCCATTTTTACTTAGGTATCTTATCCTATAATTAGAACTAAAATTATATTTACAGAAACCTATCATAGATATCCTGCATAATTATATACCATGACTCAAGTAACTTTTATTTATACTTCTCTACTTTACCAGTACTATTCTTTGACATTTGTGTGTGTGCCTGAAGAGATCTGTAGCTCTCATAGTCATTGAGAAAATCACAGAATTAATTATACAACGTGGTATAATATTGCTAATGAGGCAACCCACTTCTTTTTTGAAAATCTGTCCATGCTGTACATGTTAGTAGCATTGTGGTTTTATTTCCTCAGATTGTGATGAATAATTAGCTTAAATGATTAGCTTTCTATATGGCTACTGGAAGATAATCCACATATATATGTTTAAAGGGATACATTTCTATTTCACTCTAGCCTTTTTCTATAACAGCAGGAAAAATTCAGGGCATTAGTTTTGTGACAGATCCTTACTGTAATGTTCTGTCTTTATGAATGCATCAACTTCTTTTTCTTTCATGCACACTGAGCCTTAGAATATTATAGTTAACTATTTCAGAAGACCATCAGTAGCCTGCAGAATATATGCACATGCCCAAACATAAAGATACACATAAGAAAAGCTATAAAGTAGGTAATCACTATCATGACTGATTTATTAGTGGTCTCTTACCTCTGTTTATTCTACCATTTTTATCTGATCATTAGACGAATGCTTATATTACCACAATGTTGAGAAATTTTATTCTATTTATAATTTTGCAAATATATAATATAGCCTTTATTTTAATGAAATAAAATTTTAGAAGATGGGACAAAGCATGGGAGAAAAGTGGTGAAGTAAAAACTTATTTTTATGAAGTAGTTTCGTCCAGAATGTTGTCAGTGCTACAACATAACAACAATAATGACACAATACTGCGCTGTTACTAATACCACCCATAGATAAAAGTATTTTACTCTCATCCCTTTACTGAAATGTAAAGCCCTCAAGCAGCAAAAAAAAAGAGAATTGACCAGCATCAGACATGTATGGACACTTCATAATTTTCTAATTACCCAGAAAAATGCAGAGAATAATGTTGAATTTACCAAGAATGCTAATAATGATTTCTTCCAAAGTGAAATTAATTACACTCAGAAGAGTGGCAGACACAGGCAAGTTAACTGCAAGGTTACAGTTACAAAGGGAAAGATAGCGTTGTTGGGAATGTTTTTTCAACAAGCTGATAAATATATACTTTATATTATTATAAGTTATACAAATTATTAAATTATGAGTCCCATGCAAAGTTCGTCATTAAAAACAGCACTTGCAAACCATTGAACTGGGGTTGCTATGCAATTACTGATGAGAGGTAGAAGAGATTGGAAAATATTGCTGAAGTGATCAATTACCTTGAATAAAATAGGTAGGCAGGCAGCAATTCTCCAACTTGGGCTGCATATGTGCTTTGTCAGATATATCTTACTGGGGCAGATGTAGGTGAAAGACATAGACCTCGATGAATGAGATTTCCAGCGCACCATGAGCTCTGCAACCAAATCACACTGCTGCTTCACTCCTTGCTATAATCTAGGAGCTTTCTCATGAAA
>NW_010542451.1:820-52394 GCF_000687285.1 Phaethon lepturus | reverse complement strand
GCAGGAACTGGTGTTCACAGCAAGCTTTCACCACAACTCATAAGGCACAACTCCCTCTATAGCTATAGATATATAAAAAATACCAAGTATAATACAGCTACACTATACACTAAGAGAAGCCCTAAAGTTTTTTGTTTGTCAAAGAATTAGATATAAATTCAGAGTCAGAAAAGATATTAACTGGAGAAAAAACACACAGAAAAGTAAAGCAGAAGAGGGACTGGTGCTTTTCCCAATTTTCCTTCTGTTTGATTTTTGTTTCTCCTATTGTATCCACACGGATTTGCTGCAATCCACATCTTGCCAGTCAGTCCCTTTGGCTGGATGAATATCTGAGGAGTCAGGTATTCATGGTGGATATGTCACAGCAGTTGATATGTATGCCCCTGACCGGGCATTGAAACCATAGAGAATCTGCATCTTCCAATTAAAACCCAAACCATACTATTCTCTGAGAAACTAAGTACTATTTACTGTCACTTAAAAATGTCCCCTCCCTATCACCTGCCTGTCCTTTTTCTTTATGGAAATTTTCAGAATTTAAATTAAACTGCAAATTCTCTTCGTTCACTTGATTAGTACTTTTATTTTTGCCTACAAATACAGCAAAAGGTATTTTTAACCACGAAGCTTCATTATTAATTTAAACAAATAACACTGCTCCTTACCAGAAGCAGCAGTGTCTTATAATTACCAGGAATTATAGACAAAAGAGGAAATTATTTAAATGTTTTTCCATTATTTTGTACATTATTTATTCTACTTTAATTACACGCTTTAGTCGTGTTTCACTTTGTGTTTCACTTCAATACAATGCTCACACAAGTATCTGGGATATGAAAGATGCTGATACATATTATGCATTGGAAAATGCATTCTGAGCCAAATCAGCTGTTCCTGGAAGCAATGGAAGTTTAAATAAATTTGCTTAAGGCTAACTACTATCTGATGCAAGAAGACCCATCCCTGAGAAAAGAACTTTGCCATCCTTCCAAAAATTCCCAGAATATCAGAGCATTACAGGAACTTCTCTGGAAATTCAGGTCAGTCTCAACTGTTATCAATGTGCTATCATTGAAAGCTTTCAAAGCCACAGAACTCATAAGTTTATTGCTCATTTGCTGCGACACATTACTTGTAAAATGAATGCATTGTCTCAGGTATCAAAAAATCACAACAAATGGAAATGGACAAATTAGCAGAAAACAAACATACAATTCTTAGATTGAAACTTTATTAAATCATTACTGACATATCCGATATATCAGCAACACATGCTAGAGTATCAAAGTGCCACTTCCAGTTCAAATACACAAACATATCTGAATGAGCGTGATTGGAAACACGTACGTTTAAGTGGAATCGGAAATGCAAATATTTCTATCCCAAATGCAGATCTTTTCAAGCAAACAAATCAGAGCAGTCTAACCCTGCAGGTTCATAGTCTTCAAATATATTTGAAAATCTTTCTAGATGATAGTTAAGTGGTTGTGTTTATACAAACTCCAATTGGCACAGATTGAGCTAAAAAGACTAAATGCAGCTTTTCATGTAGTTGTTACTGTTCCAATTTTCTTTGTCAATGTTTGCTTGTATTCATAACATACCTGCAGAGTTCTCAGAAAAGAATTTTATCTGGAAGTGTCTCTGAGGAGAGAGATACCAGTCAAAAAACTTCTGCCACTGTCCACTAGCAATGATAGGAAATGATGAAGGTAATTTCAGTTGAATGATAGACAATATTTAAAGAAGGATGTCTTGTGCTACCAAGTGCAAAAGCTAAACTAGAAGCTTTTGAAGTATCAAACCCAGGAGGCCATAGGCTGCATTCTCTGATTTAGAAATTATTGACAATTTGGGCACTGCTTCCTTTTCTTACAACAAACTTTTCCACAATGATCCTTTTGTACTACGTCTTCCTAGTCTAATAGACATTTCACAGATATCCAGAGTTAATATAGGACTAAATGTAAGAAGCACCAAGAACTGCTTTTGGTGTCTACACATTCACTGATGAAGTACAAGATAGAAGTCCTAGATCTATGGACTGGTCAGCTCAACAGACTGCCCTTCACTTCAGATTAAGCGTAGAATTTATTTGTAATCATCCGTATGTTCACCATTTCAGGCTTAAAGAACTGGAGCACCTAAAAAAAAACCCCAACATTCCTTTTTTATGCTGAAATTCTTACAGCATGTAGAACATAATAAGATAATAGGAATATCTATGGACAAAATTCAGCACTGTTTCATGGTAATAGTATCCGTGTATGTTGGTCTTCAATGCTTTTGTTTCCACAGCTCCTCAAGCATGAAATTGTTACTACCACTGTAAAACAGCAGACGATCTGCAATATTCAGTACGTATCAGAAAGAAATTTGTGTTAGGCAAAGTCCCTACCTGAACCTTCTGCAAACTATCTCAGGACCCCAGCCCACGATTCCTTGCAATTGTACTACTATACAGGCCAATATTTATTCAGCACACGTCACCATAAAGTATATTCCTTTATTCAATATGAAGCATTTCCTGTACTGGAAAAAAAAATTCATGAGGGGAACATCATGCAATCTCATCAACATGTTACATTCTTCTGAAGAATTAGTTTCTCTTCCTCCGGAGTACTGATTACAGCTAGAGCCATATGTGTTTAAATACAGGGCTACACTTGTTTCTATTAGACTTTTTGCTGTCTAATACCATATTAGACAAAAATAACAACAACAACTTTTTTGATTTCTTGATACAGTTCTTTAATAGTTTTGATGCAATGTGCTAGCTTATTTGCCATCTGAAGTGTATGAATACACTCCTGCTCTATGAGTAAGTGTTTTGTCTGCTATCTACAATATGGAACAAGAGCAGGTGCCATTATCCAGACTCAATTCAGTATCTAAACAAATGTGCCTGAAATACCAGTGACAGCTATAAGATCTGTTCACTTGCTTAGGTCACCCTCCCATTAAGTCAATGGCTTTTTGAAGAGAAACAATACTTATGTACAGTTCATACAATGATCTCAAAGGAGTTTGTTAATCTTACTTGTGATCAGAAATACAACAAATTTATTAATGAGTTCATTTTATGTGGCTGTAAGTCCTCTATATAACTTATATTTTCCTCACCATTTCAGGAAATTTACAAATTGCAAAAAAATGGAGTTTCACTTAGGTAAACAGTATAAGTCTAATATATTACGACACATTAATTAATCTATTCAATATCACAAGGCTGTACACCAACTCTTTATTAGCTTGCAGCTCAGCCCTCTTAATAGCATTGAGCTAGAGTATATGGTACTCTGTAGCTCTACACCCTAATGAAATACTGGTGGTCACCCAAGATAAGGTAGTGAATTAGTCAAAAGCACAAAACGTTGTTTAGATAGGCAAAGGATGGTGGGGGAGGGAGAAATGAGAAAGAGAGGATACTGCTTCAGAGAAGCTAGCTCATCTGGACTAGAAACCCAGCAGAGTGACCAAAAATGAAGACATAGACCAGTTTGTGCACAGGATGCAAGGATCGAAGGAAGCAAGAGTGGACAAGTCTTCCTAGTGATTGTCAGGTGTAACAAGGGACATCATACAGCACTGTTCCTGAATCTATCAAGTTCTGCTTCAAAATCAGGTAATTTATTTTTCTACCAGCCCTTTCAAAGACCCTCCAGAACTATCCATGGACAGTTTACATCCTTTTGTTTTTATTTCACTGTTCTCCTTTAGCTTAAATATTTGGTCCCTCTCCATGGTGCTCAGTTTTAAACAGGTGGGAGGAGATGGAAGAAAGAGCTCCTTTATTTATGACTGAAGAGGCTGGTATAATTTGTTATAAACCCTTTGTAGGTCTTTCAACAACTATAAATGAAATAAATATAAAATAAAAAGGGTTAAGAGACACATAGGGTTTTTTTACTCTTTTTTTTTTTTAAATCTCAACTCCTTTTACCCTTAGGAAGTACTGCTTAAAATTGTAGCTGTCCAGCCACACTCTCTGTGTGCTTTATCTAAGAAGTGCTATGTTTTGTATCCATAGCTTAACAAAGACTTCAATTATTCCTGTCAGTCCTTTGTGCCAGGTAGTTGAATTCTTCCATCAATTTTAATTATAGTAATTCTGCTTTTGTGCTCAAAGATTTTGCACATCGTAAATGCTCATAATGCCAGAGTACTTGCTGCTTTTCTAACCCAGGGAATTAAGTGATTCTGAAATAAACGGGGGTAAAATAGTAGTACTGAAATCTGGACTGATGATTGTGGATGCTTTTTTAACATATTTAGAGCTTCAAAGAAAGTTGATTTCCACAAGTACATTTTAGAAATTGTGTAACATTTTTAAGTACACATTTAACAAAGGTCCCATAATGTGTTACTCCATTTTTAAATAATCTTTCTCTGAAGTTTTGCTATCCTTTACGAAAGTACAGTAAAGGTGCAAAAGGGTGCAAATTTAAGCGGCAAAAATGTGTTTTAAAGCTTGTGAGTTTTATCATCTGCATGTAAAAGACACTGCAGACCAAAAAGTATACTGTAACTTACTTTTTAATGAGGAATGATGCCAGATGCATTCAGTGATGCAATAATTGCATTTCTTAGAGCATCTGGAAACAGTGAGGTTGAATTGTACATCCCACAAAATTTTAAAGTTATAGTATAATTTGCTGATTTTATGTAGCTTGATTTTTATGCAGTACTGGGATACAGAATACTTATGGCAAATTAGCACCTGGAGAAATGAAAGTAAACTCAGAACTTTTTAATCTAAGCAAGGTGAGAAACACTTTTTAATTATTTGTCTAACTGTCATGATAATAGGGCTGCTGTTTTGCTGTGACCAAATCCCCAAGAAAATAGCTCAAAAAATTCTATAAGGTAAGTGAAAGAATAGGAAAACTATGAACAGCAGAACTTCCTTCTGCACTCTAATGTCACAAATTAGCATTTGTGCTATGAATGTTTATTTTTTTCTCTCTTTCTGTTACTGCCCACCTATATAGAAGCAGCAAATTTTCTAAAATAAATGTTAAGTCTTAACTAATGAAAGCAACTACACTAAACCCATTAATAAATACTCCCCAATAAAAGTTTGCTCATTTCTTTCAGTTCCCGTTTCAGCTGTTTGATGCATGCAGCTGTCCTGCAGCTATCTACTCACCATAGCAGGTATTTGCTGCCCATGTAATAGATGACTAAAGCATTCTTTTGGGACTGACTGAGGCAAAGGCAAAGGAACTCTGTGAGAAGTACCAAGATGAAGTTAAGAAAGCAAAACTTTCAGAAGTTTGATATCTTTTCTTTTTTTTTTTTGTCTTTCTAGTCCTAAAATTATATTAAAATGCTTTAACTAAAGAGAAACTTATTGAATGTTTCATTGTTTCAGAGTTAAAGAGTTTCTTCGTGAAAACTTACTTACAGAAATATTGAAGTTTCTCGTACATCTCTATCTGAAAACTACGTTGTGTTTGAAAGTGACTTACAAATCCACACGCCTGCTTTGGCTGATCCCAAATGTAAATCTCCTAACAATGGGGAAAGCAAGAGGTCAGAGTCTGAGATCTTTTCAGCAAGCTCCCTCTCAATAATACTTAGGGCTGATGGACTCTACACACGTTGTTTCAGTTCATACATCTGTGTGTAACTGGGGATAGCCTCTCAGCCTGGAGCACATCGAAACCTTATGCCAGTTGAGATACAATCCATTTATTCCATGCCACAAATTGCCTGTTTAAAGAAATAATGGTAACAGCAACATATTGGGAAGACAATATGCCTAATCACAAACTAAGTATCGTATTTCATAGACAGAAAGCAGTCGTAGAAAAGTTGATAGGTAAAAACCTCTAAATTTCTTTTCCAATAGCCAGTGTTAGAAATCAGCTACAGTAAGAAAAGTACAATATACTAACAGTTTTGGCTTTGTTCTTTCAAAAACTTTTTTTTTTTTTTTTTTTTTTTTGAGTAAACAACTGTGAAACTACCTAAGAAGAAAATCCAGAAAATGCTCAAACTACCTTCAAAAGATTAAAAGCGTTTCACATAAAAATACTTCGGAAAAAATAGAAGGACACTCAGTGGGTACCCATAAGGATGGATCCCCTCTAAGTTATTGCACAGCATAACCCTGCCAAGTTGTTCTAGAGAAATCTCCATCATTTTCCCTTTCTTCTCTCTTCAGCTTTCATGAACAGAGAGGATCTGGAGAAGGGAAGTGGTAATGTCAAGGTTGTGAAAGTATGTACCTTGATTTTATTTCCTCTACAAGTTTTGATTAATTAAGCTCTCTAAAAACATACATATGAGAAGGAAAGCCACTTTAATTCTAGGTTAGTCAATTGCATATTTTAAATTTTTACTTTTTAAAAATCATTTTTATATAATAGCTCCTTGAGTGAGATCAGGGAAAGGACCAACAAAAACCCTTTCAAAAAGTCACTGGAACAGATTTTCTGTGCTTTCCCACTGCTCTTCCTTTTCTTTCCTCTCTGACATTTTCCTGAGACTTAGTTGTCATCTCTCTGGAAGCACAATGGTTGCTTTCTTTGATTATTCTATTTCATATGTATTCAGGTTTCCCATGACAAAACATACACCCCCAGAAAAATGCACACACACTTCTTCTCTATGTGTTCCATGTATTTTTTACAGAGATTTATTTCTTATTTCCACTCTACTGCATCTGCATTAATTGAACACATGGCAATTCCTGGAAATAGAGCATAATGTTGAGGTGATTTAAGACACTACTGGTAAGTTCCTGTGCAATACCACATACATATTTTTAACTTGCATTCATACAGTAAGATGTAATTCCAGCTAAACTTTGCAGTAATGTATATAGACTTTTTCAGAAAGTGTGTACAATTTTATTGTCTCTGTTTCTTTTTTTGGTAACTGTTCATTTTTAAAATGCTAAAATGAAGAAATCTAAAAGCAAATTTTGTAAAGTACTAAGAAAATGGGAGATCCATGCAGCTGAAGGAAAAAAAAAAAAGTCAAACAGTTCCGTGACATTCAAAGGAATTGGACAGTCTTCATGGGATATGAGAAAATCTCAGTTAACGGTTCTTCTGGATCTGGTAGAATTATCATTCCAATATTAGAAGAATATTTCTTCTATGTTGACTGAACAACAAAATTGCAGTACAAAGGACTAACTGTTCAAGTGAACCATGCAGAGTATTGCTGAAAGTACTGAGAATATTCATCTTGGCAGCATTAAGATAGATCTCCAAGAAATGAAATATCCACAGTCTCTCTGTGTAGGAAAATATTTGACTTTTCCTTCATTTAACTGGTTAAACCACCATTTTATACTCATCATATTTCAATTACACTGTTCTTTTTGACTTCATAACATTTTCTCTGTTGGGTGAAAAAGCATGTTCAAACTGGAAAGCCTCTCGCAGGAAAAACTGTAAAAGTTCAAGGAATAACCTGAAGTTAAGCATCAGTCCTGGGTCAGAAATGTGTGCTGTCTGTAAGGGTATCTATATATTTTAAGGTAGCAACTACCTGGGCAATCTAGCAAAACAACAAGCACTTCTCTTGAACTTTGATCTGTACTGCTGTTTATTTCTGTCAGGAATCCTAAGGTATTAAACCCTGTACGATATTAAATGAAAACTTTATTTTCACTTTCTCCCAATGTCACAAGGTTGTTGCCTTGAGTGTTACTGAACTACATATTGAAATGCTAACATCTAGTTAAACCTACAGAACATAATACTGCAGTTTTCACACTGTAAATATCTATCTAAATTTGTTTAAAGATAGTACATTCATGATTCTAATAACAGAATAAATCAATAAAATCTACTCATTAATATGACTATGAGATATTACTACACAGTAAAATTAGTAAGTCACAAGAATGTATTTTTGCTACTTCATAAGCATCTATATATTTGACAAGTTATTTTATAATTAATTTTATGTTTTAGTTGATTTTATCAATTCATCGCTATAATTCAATTTTAATAATCTTATAAAATTTGATATGAGATATTTGTTGAGCAGTTAAGCATTATGTACCTTTTTAGGTATGTATCTTCCAGCTTTTTGCTATTTGATCTTTTTCTTTCTGATGTTATATGGATAAAATCCATAATCTATGATGTTCCACCACTTGTATCTGAATTCCAGAACACCATGCAGAGAGCTTTAATTCTAAAATAGCTAACACAGGATGGATGATATAATAAGGGATAAATGAAAATAAAATTTTAATATCTCAAGTAAGTTAAGCATTTTTCGCATTTATTCCTTGTGTCCCAATGAATCAACCTGTTGAAGCACAAGTTCATCACTCCCTGCCAGACATGCTAATAACACATTAAATAGTATTACAATAAACATCTGAAGTTATCAAAGATCTGGCAAAAACACTTGATAACTACTGGCTAAGAGCAGCTCAAATGCTGAAAATCCAAAATAATCCCCATTGAATGAATTCTCTGTTTTAACAGATACTGGTTATTTAGTGATTCCCTTCTGTGAGACTACTTGTAAATAATAAGAAAGAAATGTTTCTAAGTACTGACCTGGGTCAGTGAACAAAATTCCAATTAAATTAACATTTCTGTGAAATATTAAAAGTGTGTGAAACACGCTAATTTAATACAAAAATATGTGAATAACATATAGTAAGAAAAAAATGCCATGTAACACCTAGTTCTTCATTTTATATACCTAACCCTAATTTCTGCCTTTTCTAGCTAACAGAAATAAACCATTTATTATCTTGAAATGGGATTCATTTCATTCAAACTTACATTTAAACTAATCATAGAAATGTAAACCAGCCCAGGCTGGGAAGGACCTCAAAAGAGGCCCAACCTTTTGTGGGAAGGGGAGCCTAGATGAGATTATCTAGCACCCTGTCCAACAGAATATTGAAAAGCTCCTGTGACGAAAAACCATCATGTTACCTATGTTTTGCTTGTGGTGGATACAAACAGGTACTTCCAGTGCATTTCATCATAGGACAGTTTTCACCTCAGGGACTCACCAAAATCTTTCTGAATCTTATTTCCTCCTTCCACTAAGTACGGAGAGAGAAACACCCAGCCCACACCACAAAATGCCAGACAAGGAAGTATTCTCAGGAGTAGCCTGTAGTAGGGATTTCTCTGGGTTTCCCTTAAATGCTGTTGCAGAGAACACTGTGGACAAGAGGGCTCTTGACAGAAGGGGGTATGCAGAAGAAAGATGATCTGGATAACCTGTCTATCCTGCCATCTGTACAGGAGATCACTTTCTGTATTGCCACCGACTCACTGAGTCCTACTGTCAGTCTTCACAGCTCTCCCTTTTCCTTCACCTGCTCAAGTGGGTCCAGAGGAGGCCACAAAGATGATCAGGGGGCTGGAACACCTCCCCTGTGAGGACAGGCTGAGACAGTTGGGGTTGTTCAGCCTGGAGAAGAGAAGGCTCCAGGGTATCCTGATTTCAGCTGGTATAGAGTTAATTTTCTTCATGGAAGCTAGTATGAGACTATGTTTTGGAATTGGGATGAAAAAAATATTGAAAATGTACTGATGTTTTTAGTAGTTGCTAAGCAGTCAAGGACTTTTCAGCTTTCCATGCTCTGGCCTGCTAGTGAGAAGGTGGGGGGTACATGGGAGGCTGGGAGGGGACACAGCCAGGACAGCTGACCCAAACTGGCCAAAGAGATATTTCATATCATACGACATCATGCTCATAAAGCTGGGGGAGTTGGTCGGGGAGAGGCCACGGCTCAAGAACTAACTGGGCATTGGTCGGCGGGTGGTGAGCAGTTGTGCAGTGCATCACTTGTTTTATATATTCTTTTATAATTATTATGATAATTATTATTTTTCTTTTCCCTGTCCTATTAAACTGTCTTTATCTCAACCAATGATTTTTACTCTTTTTTTTTCTGATTCTCTCCCCTCTCCTGCTTGGGGGGGAAGGTGAGTGAACTGCTGTGTGGTTGTTTTGGCTACCTGCTGGCTTAAATCACAACAGTCCTTTTTGGCACCTGACGTGGGGCGCAACGGGTTGAGATAATGACAAAACTGACTAGAGGGTATTAGAACAAATTTGTTATAGGCATTCATTATATTATTTCAATATTTGCTGGTCACAATGTTTATTCATTTGCTCTCAAAGTTCTTGTGCTTGTTCTCAGAGATGTGTTCTGTGACTCCTTACTTGCTGTATATATTTCCCATCGTGCTGTTTATCATCTCTGGGCACAGGGTCAAGCTTATCGTTGTGCTGTACTTTGTAACAGCAGCTTATGACATGATAAAATGGCTAATTGTGACAATAATCTGGTATCTGTACTTAGCAATGCCATCATCTCTGTACTTCGGGAGCTATCTATTAATAATTACACTTTTTAACATTTCTCCTTAAAGAGCCAATCTATGAGGGAGACACCTTCCTTCACCTCCCCCTTCTCCTCCATGCTAGTTACGACAGCTCTTGAGGATTTCAGATAACCTTGGGATCTTCAAACCAGCATGCTCCTATTGCTAAGTCTCCTGAATGTGTTTCAGGTCTTGTTTAAAGTTAAACAATTATTTAAAAATACCACTCCCACAACAGATACTGTGGCTACTCAACCCCTGCAAAAGGCACTGCAGCTATTCCAACCTGAGCAACGGGCACTATGGCTACACAAATCCTGGCAAGAGACAGTGCAGATGAACCAGAGAACCAACCTGTGCCAGTATCAGTTGTCCCTATACACAAGAAGAAATGGACATGAAACTCAGCTTGTTTACTGAAGGATGATGAAGAAGGGCCATCATGAGACCTGGAGGAGGAAGAACCAGAAAGAACCACATGATCCCTGTCCCTGCGTGCGCTGCAAGGTAAGCGAAAAGACTTCAACCGTCATCTAGATGAGCACATTGTAGCCTGGCTGCTCCAATACTGGGATAACAGGGCCAGTAGCCTGGAATTAGAGGGTAGGGAGGCCAAACAGCTGGGATCCCTGTCTAGGGAAGGGGGCATTGACAAGGAAACTGGGAAAAAGACACAAGCCCTTAGTCTCTGGAGGGGACTCCTGTATGGTGTGAAGGAAAAGCACCCCTTCAAGGAAGATGTTGTATGTCACCGAGGCAAATGGACCACCATGGAGTGAGGTATGCAGTACTTGAGGGAATTAGCTGTGGTGGAGGTGATTTATAATGACTCGGACAACACAGATCCAGATGAAGTCCAGCGCACATGATCCATGTGGTGGAAGTATGTACAGAGCGCACCATAGTCGCATGCCAACTCATTAGCACTAATGACCTGGAAAGACGGAGATGAACCAATGGTGGATGAATTGGCTGGTCAGCTCCGTCAATACGAAGAAAATATCTCCCACTCCCTATGGGCCTGAATCTGAGCTGTGGAGAAACTGCCAGACATGATGGCCGAGAAACTGTCCCGGGAGTTTCAGCAATTCAAAGACAATATGGTCTATTCCCCACCTGTACGGACCAGTATCTCAGCTGTTAGGATTAAGCATTCTTCTGCTCAAGAGAGAGGATATAGGTGGTACACACCTCAGGCCATCCTGTGGTTTTATCTGCGTGACCATGGAGAGGACATGAGGAAGTGGGATGGAAATGTACCTCGACCTTAGAGGCCCAGGTACGTTGAGTTGCAAGGAGGAATGACCACAAAAGGGCGTTCTTCCAGGAAAATTGCTGCTCCAGTTTCCAGTGAGGATAGAAGGGCTGGTCTGACTTCTGATCTTAATAGAGGGGCTTCTGACTCGTATTTACAAGAAATGGGTAACAAATACCAGCACTAGAGGGACCCTGCCTCCAGCGAGGTGGAGGAAAGAGGTAACAGAGTTTATTGGACTGTGTGGATTCAATGGCCAGGCATGTCAGACCCACTGGAGAATGTGAGACCCACAGTGTTCTAGTGGACACCAGTGCCACAGTGTACCGTAATGCCATGAAGCCATATAGGGGCAGAACGCATCTGTATTTCTGGAGTGACAGGGGGATCAAAATAAATAGTCAAAACACTAGAAGACAAACAAACATGAAAAAAAAAACACCCCAACACCCCAAAAACCAAGAAGCATGTACTTATCAGTATGGCTGGCACTAGTGAAGTAATTCAGTACCTCTACCTTTGCCACCAGCATCCCTTTTAGTAGTCTGTGGTGGGTTGACCCCAGCCATCAGCTAAACACCCACACAGCTGCCCACTCACTCCCCCCACCAGCAGGACGGTAGAGAATAGGAAGAAGAAAAGCAACAAAAACTTTGAGATAAAGGCAGTTTAATAAGTGAAGCAAAGGCAAAGGTAAAAACAAAACAATGCTGCAAAGGTTGCAGCACCTCCTACACCACCTTCTACAAGTAGACTGATGCCCTGCCAGTCTCTGAGCAATGGCTGCTTCCTCCAGAAAACCCTCTCCACAATTTTTACTGCTGAGTATGATGTTATATGGCATGGAAAATCCCTTTGGTCAGTTCAGGTCATCTGTCCTGGCTGTGTCCCCTTCCAACTTCTTGCCCACTCCCAGCCTACTCATTGAGAGGGGCAAGAGTGGGGAAAAAGAGAAAGCCGTGATGTGGTGTGCAAGCACTGCTCAGCAATAATGAAAACACTGGTGTGTTATTAACACTGTTTTAGTCACAGACCAAAATACAGCACCATACTGGCTGCTATGAAGAAAATTAACTCTATCCCAGTCAGAGCCAGTACACAGTCCCTTAGATCACACAGTACAATTCATAATCTTGAGGTAGGTGTTTACAAAAGAGGCCTTCACCATCCAGAATGCAAGCAGCAAGAAGTGTGTTCAAGCTATATTGGAGGATGAGGTTTCAGAAGTCCCATCGTGAAGTAGATGACTGAATATGTAAGAGATCATGCTGCCACATGAAAATAAAGCAAGCCAGAAGAATTACTGAATAACTTTGACAGGCTCCCATTGATTAAATACTTCGTATGATGTTAACAATGTCAAGTGTAAAATGCAACCCAGTGTGAATTAAGACTACCTAAGCCTCATTGCCGAGTGTCTTTTGAACAAAATTGCTGGAGTGCCTCTCACCTAACCTGACACACTTCGAAAACAGGGCACTTCTTAAGGAGGTAGAAGATGCAGGTATGATTTCCTAAAAGTTAGATGAGTCCTCCATCCTTAAGCTCCTGCTTTCTGGACAAGTAGCTTAATCCCTAAACTACTATATTAATAGCTTAAGACATTGCAACACTACTTCAGTGGTGTTTCTAGGGACTAGAAAGCTAGTACCTATCATTTCATTGCATGTAAAACTCAAAACTGATGGTTTATGTGGTCTCTGAACCCTAAATGGAATTTAAGGTTGGGATTCCCTATTTTGCACACCTTAAAAACCTTACATATGAAAGACGCCCTTTTTTCAAGCAAACATTATTGCAGTTCTGTGCCATACCAGAAGTTTAAACACATCCCTTTTCATCAAACAAAAAGACATAGGGATCCATGGATGCTCAAGAATGCAAGCTGAAGGCTTAATTTTTAAAAAAATTAAATGAATCACTCAGCCTTATTCCTAAATCCAATATGAATTTCACTTTAGATGTTTATGTGCCATGTTTGTGTCCAGGTGCACACACTCTGGGCCTCTGTAATCCAACAAAAATGAGATAAGAAATATTAACCTTCTGACAGGTAGTAGACAAGCACTTTGTCATTGACATATTCCATCTACAAATAGCAGCTACTGACAAACAACTGATTCCTACAAGTTGAAAGCTTAGGGACATTAAATGAACCCTTCTTTTTGAAGCATTTCTTTTCAATTGAAAAAATACCATATTCAAATAAGGAAATTTTATTTTGGATGCAAAATCTCAACTATTATTTCATAAAAATGCAATGTCATAATTTCGATAAAAATAAGAAATAAAACATCTTCCATTCTCTCAGGAACTTTGGTAACAGCCTACCTCACCTCAACTCTCATAGAATCAGCCCCTTCCTCTACCACCTGACCCGTTCATCTAACCCCACGCTGATTATGATACGGGTTATGGTAGTAGAAAAGTCTACTTGCAGATCTATCTCCGCACCCATTGAGATCAGCCCCTTCCTCTACCACCTGACCCGTTCATCTAACCCCACGCTGATTATGATACGGGTTATGGTAGATCTATCTCCGCGCCCATTGAGATCTCTCTTCCTTCTGGAGCTTCCTTCAGCCATCAGGCCCACAGTCATTCCAGGAAGTTTTGTTTAATGTTTCTATTGAATTCCTATGTACAGGGCAAAGAGCAGCATTATGGATTTCTCTGTTATTCCCACAACTGCAGCATAACTGTGCTACATCGACAGTTCAGGAACACTTCTTGGTACTGAAAAAGAATCCTTAAGGGATGTAACTTACCATTTTGTGGGGAATATCCTTCAGGAAGTTCAGAGTTTTGTATGCGCAATAACAATACAAGTAGCAGGAGGGCAGTTGTTCAATACACAATAGCCCTGACTGTGCTTTACTGAGATTGTCTGTAATTATTCTAGAGATTCAACCTGATGGTATTAATCAACAGCATGAAAGAGACCACAAGATCATGCAGCTGCACTTTATCTTGACCTAGAGACATCACCTCCAGGTAATAAAAGCAAGTTTAGTTCCTTTGCCCATGTAATTTCTGCCTCGCTGATAAGACTGTCAATGCCCATGTCATTTATGGTTGCTACAGATGCTATTCTGAGATACAGTTGTCAGTGAATTGACTGATAACTGCCAATAAACAGACAAAAGGGGGTAACAATTTTTTTCCATACTGCCTTGCACTGCAGACAGGAAAAGCACTGCACATGAAGTGAATGTGAACTGGCTTTATCTGCATACAGTCAATCTGATAAATGAAATAAACCAGTTACAAACTAACTACTATTCAATAAATTATTTTGTTTTAGGTTAGACCAAACATTGTGGTGAAATATATTCCAAAACCACATGAAAGAGTAAAAGAGAAAAAGAAATAAGCATATTATGGACTGCTGCTTTTCTTTAAGTCAGTGAGAATGGGAAGTGCTGACTTTTTTTGATTTTTGTCCTGGTTTCAGCCAGTGTAGAATTGGTTTTCTTCACAGAAGCTAGTGTGAGACTGTGTTTTGGATTTAGGATGAGAAACTGTTGATAAGGTGCTGATGTTTTGAGTTGTTGCCAAGCAGTCAAGGACAGTCCAGCTTCTCGTGCTGGGCTGCCAGCGAGCAGGCTGGGGGTGCACGAGGAGCTGGGAGGGGACACAGCTGGGACAGCTGACCCAGACTGGCCAAAGAGATATTCCCTACCATACGACGTCATGCCCAGGACGTAAACTGGAATTGGCGGAGGGGAGGAAATCGCTGCTCGGGGACGGGCTATCGATCACCGGGTGGTGAGCAATTGCTGTATTGGGCATCACTTGTTCTTGTACATTCCTTTGTCGGTATTATTATTGTTGTTATCGTTGTTGTTTCCTTCTCTGTTGCTGTCCTATTGAACTGTTTTTATCTCAACCCATGAGTTTTTCCCAATTCTCTCCCCCGTCCCACTGGGGGAGAGGGGAGTGAGTGAGTGGCTGTATGGTGGTCAGTTGCTGCTGGGGGCTAAACCACGACAATTTTCAAATTAAATCAAATAAAATTTTCAAAATTATAAGGCTAGGTAAGAAACCTTAGAAAAAACCTTGAAGCTGTTAAACTTTAGGCCATCCAACCAAATCTGCATTCATCACCGCAGCAAAGGCAGTGGCTATCATGGCTATATGGTATATAATTGTTGGAAGTGATGTATAGGAGAAAAGTGGTGCTGAGGTGTCAGTGGTTCAGGTGATAGTAGGCAGCACAGGGAACAGATGCTATGAAACATGTTACTGCTAGGAGCCATTTGCAAACACCCGCTCCAGAGCTGGTGATTTGTTCCAGTGGCTTCCAGAATTGGCAGGTTCCTAGCCATCTCCTATCCTCTGTGCTTTTCAATGCATTAGTCTGAGTGTTCCTGTGGAAGTGATTCTCCAGCTGGAGTAGAGTATGAAGCGGAGGGGAAAGTGCAAGAAATGCTGCCAGAACATTGGCCTAAGATATTCATCTCAGGTCCACTGGAGAAAATGTGATGGTAAAAATATTCTGGAAATTCAGTCAGAAACTTCTGGCTTACCTCTTGTCTAAACTGTGATAGGTAATACAGAGTAACTACTAATACGTGCTTTTTTATTTGAGGTTCGGCTGCAAGCATCTAAGCACTGAAAATGCTACAGAAGCAGCATTCTTTAGAAGAAGAAAGTAGTTCCTTATTTTATTTTTTTCCCGAGAGAAGTCCTTGCCATCTTAATTCTATAAAGCAACGTAAAAAACTTTTTAATAATTTTTCTTTTAAGTAAATAAAAAGCTGACTGGAAGACTTTGGTCCATTTCTTGAACGTTACCATGAAAATGAATGCACCAGTGAGAGTCAGCATATTGTGCTAGAACTGGTCACCATAATTCCTCTCTTCAATCTCAAGATTCCTGTAAACTGAACATCACCAGATTCAAAAGCTATGCAGAAACTGTGACTGCATTCCACAGTGTGCTTACAGTCCTGGGCAAGGGGCCTTTTCAGTGTGTCACAGCAATCCACACACACTGATTTTCCCATGAAAACCAAGATAGAAAGATGTGTGCCGTAATCTCCTCCCAGCTTGAAGTTCAGATCTTTGTATGTTTTCTGTATTCTTCTCTTTCTTGCCTGTGGGTATGGTCTTATTAGGTATCTTATTTCTTTATTAAGGTTATTTATTATCTATAGCCGTATAACCTCTGGGAGTAACAGCCAGGAATTAGTATGTGTCCAATATGTGCACTCAGGTTTGAAGACTGGAAGTGCATCTTAGTCCTATGGACAGCATCAAAAAGAGATGTTGTTTAGGCACATTTCTTGCTTCCTAATAAGAAACTTCCACAAAATCTGATAAATAGCATCTCAAAATGACTTACAGAATAAGGTTAAATTTAAAAACATGTATCACCACTGCTTTCTCAATTCCTCCCATTCTTGTCCCAGCATTTAGAAACAGTTTTAGTATAACATTGTATGCTATTGTTATTATTATCTAAACCTCCATAACACTTGAGAATTCTTAACATGAAACAGGAGTGCTGTGCAGTGCACCACAGCTAACAACAATAATGTATACAGTACATAAATATAAATAGGGCACAACTGAAATTGTTCCATCATTTCACCAAATAAAATAACTGTGTTCTTTTATACATTTCTCGTCAGGAATCCCCATGTTCTCACACAAGTGCACATTTAGAAATATGCAGCAAAACATTAATTTCTGTTTTGCAGTGCATGCAGGGGTAATATCTACAAAAGTTGAGTCCCTTTGACCTGCACTGAAGGCAATGGGTATAAAAGTTTTTAAATACCTGAGCAGGATCATGACACGCCCCCCCCACCCTTCTAATTTTTAAGTGCTGTTTTCACAGTAGGTTAAATCAGATTCTTTACTAAACTAATTCAATCCCTGTTCCTGCAATGATAAGAAGGTGAGAATTTTATTACTATTGAAATGTACTACCACAGCAGATGAACCCTTTAGGAGCACTTGCAATCCCAATGGATCAGGTACTATACCAAAGGCATAAACCATAAAGACTATAGGTGTGCACACATGTGTTATATATGTCATATATACATATACTTTTGTATGTATAAAAGACTACTCAATTTATTTGCAACCACCGAAAGACTAGTTTTGATCACCCAAAGGACATTTCAATACCTACAGTAGCGTCATAAAAAAGCCAATGTACATTTTTCATATTTTCACCATTCATTTTTACATAGTAAAGGTCTTTCAATTTTTTCTTTGCATTCTGTTGAATTTTCATGGCAAGCAGCCCAGTGTACAGTTTACAGGGAAAAAAAATCAGAGAAGATCATGTGTTCTTTGATAAAACTGGTATAGTTCCTATTCTGGGAAGAACAGTTGCACTCTGCTGAACAGAACAGAGGTAACCTACCAGGATTTTGCATTTTTGCCTTCCTTTGTGAAATATTTATTTTGTCTAAAGGATATAAAACCAATCATAAACAACGATGGAGACTCAACTTTGGAATAGTTCATTTGTGCCACAAGTGTATATATCTTACTATTAAGAAGAGTCACAGTAAGAGTGCAGAAACTATAACAAAAGTTAGCAGCCAAAATTTAGCTTTTAATAATCACATATATGACAAACCTGACTATAGCACTGTGTCTCTATAGTAAAAAAGAGTAAACTCATATGAAGCAAGGCTAGAGACAGAACAGCATGGACACAGGGTATGCTGTACACTATTAAAAAATCCAAGTGAAATGACTTACCACTTCTTCATGGGTAGCATGTTCTACGTTTATACCATTAACCTAAAAACAGATACGACAGGGAGAAAATAATTTGCAATGTGTAAGTTAGTTAATGAAATAAACATAAAGGCAAGTATGAAACAAATGTCTGTGGAAAAAGTGAATGTTTACTGACCTGTATTATTGCATCTCCTATAAATAACATTCCTGTTTGGTCAGCTGTGGGATTACAGAAGGAGTACATTTTAATTGAAAGTAATACTGAAAAATAATGCTATATTCTGTTCCAGCACTTGGTTTAGCACACTGTTTGTAACCTTCATTTGAAACTGATTTGGTTGTGAAAACACCAATGGCATAGCAATCAATATTCATCCTATAAAGGTAATAGATTCCTAGCAGTTCTAAACAAATTAAGAGAGTTACTTTCCATGCACAAAGAACTTCTTTAATATGGAATACAAATGTCATTTCTCACTAATGAAGGATTTCATTAAATTATGTGGAAAGTGTGATTCACACTTTTCATTATTCCTCCACAAAAGTGAAATAGGAATTTCTGAAACTACTTAGCAATTCCTTTTCCCCTGAACAAATTTGCAGGGACTGCTATAATTAAAGAGGTCGTGCCTAGAATTTAATACAACTCCTTAACATGAAGTTTGAGTTAGCTTTGTTCCTGAGAATAACAAAATAAATTATTCCAGTCTGTACTTTGCATGTTTCCTGCTTTATAGGGTTAATGGGAATAATGTAATGAAACTGCAAACAATTCCACACAGATACAAACAATGACATTTTTGAGGTGTGTTCTCCGTCTTTTAATTTTTTTTTACTTTCTAGTGGAATTTGAGGATGTTTATCTCTGGGAATGTATTACTTAATTGAAAGTAAGGTTCTGATCCTGCAAAGACTGATATGATTAAATAAGGCATATTAGTCTTATATATATTCTTCTAGGGTCACAGCTGGAGACTTTGAAGAAAGCAATAAATGTTAACAAAGACAGTATTTTGAGAGATGGAAATAGAAGTAAAAAAAAGAGAAAAAACTGCATAGAGTGTTATCACCATTTCTGCAATATAGCTGTTGCCACTACAAATGTACCTTTGGTACAAAATAGTTGTTTAAATATTAAATTTATCTTTCTAGATAATAATAGATTTTTCATAACTCTTTTGGCAGATAAAAGACAATAGTTCATTAGTCACACTTTTATCAGTACTTAGGAAAGATTTCACTGTTTATTTTAAATACCACACTGTAAGTTGGATTGAAGGTCTGTCTTACCCTAATTCTTATCCTGCTTTGTATTTAATAATATGCACACAATTTGTAATACCTGGTATAGAAAAAAGACAACCGTGTACAGAAATGTAGCTGGATTAAAGCAATTAAAAAATATCACAAAGCAATGCTAAGTAGCCTCTATTGGGTACATACATTGCTAGAGGTGATGATTAGCTTGGGTATCTCAATACTAAAGTTCTGTTCAAGATGTTAGTAATACATATATCAATAGTGAAAAACGTGTGAATCATTTTTATTCAATGCTTATGTTAGGGCCATTGGGCTGCTTTAGGAAAGTGGGAGCATACTTGAACTGGAGATAGAAGGAAGAGGGTGTGTTTGAAATTCCAGTTGCAGGAAAGTATAAAAGGATAAAGTCAAAGGGTGTACGCCTTGCCCACTGGGTGTGATTGACTCAGAACTGAGTAGAGAAATTTTAAGTATGTTTGTCTTAGCAAGTGATGGGCAGAACAGATGGATCAGGAATCAAAAGCCATTGGTGCTGAGGGTCCTTAACGCCCACACTGTATGGGTTTCCGGGATTTTAATTCAGATCAGTTTTGGACTGATATCCCAATCTGAATGCTCCCAGGTGACTGTGAACCTCCCCAAGAAAGCTAGTGCACAAAACTTTCTGTTTTGTGGGCCCCTAGACAGCCCACCCTAAGGCAGACCAGTGCCACACAGCGATGTACTCCTGCTGCCAGCAGCGGCTGCAACAGGCCACAACACGCAGAAGCAGACCTTGCTTACAAGTAATGCCATGGTCCCTGCCGCTTGAACCAGTGCGGAGCCTGGACATCAACGGAATGAGGAGTAACACAGGGAGAGTGGATTCTCAACCTGCTCAGGAGGACACCCCTAAGGAGCTAATCCTGGGATATTATTCTGCCTGTGTGGGGGTCACAGTAGGACTCACGCTCCAACTCACTGCAGCAAGGCAGATGTGTTTGCTTATACTTCAACAACTACCAGTCAGTTGACCTGCAGGCCGCAGATGTGATGAGGGTGGCACACAGGGGGAGCAGGCAGCGCTGTTTTCCTGAGGCCTTGTCTTCTTGGCTCTTCTGGGAGGCCAAACCAGCTGTCTCCATTGGGAAGACCAGCTGGAAACAGCAATATTGAAAAAGAAGCACAATGAAAGAAAGAGGGGTGAGGATGCACGAGGTGAGTTTGGAAAGGATTTCTGTAAGAGGTAAAACCAGAAAAATGTGGGGCCGGTAAGAATGAAAACATACACTGAGCCAGAAAATATTTGGGTGAACAATGAGATCCTGATGGAAAAACACGTCATGAAGATTTGCAGGCAGGTAGGTATCACCATCCTCCTGGATGTTCAGCTATTCATGACCCACTGCATAATGACACAACAACACAGTTTTGTAATCTTGTTTAAGTTTTCCAAGAAAACTGCTTCGTTCTAACAAAAGTGATAATAAAATATGTAGACTAGTATCCATGCAAAATGGGAAAGGAAAAATTCCAGACACAGGTAAAATTCTTGAGATCGGGCTAGTTAACAGCTCAAGGCTTGAAGAGGAAAAGCACTGACATGAAAAGGTATAAAGTCTCAAGGAAGAAAACCAGGTAACTTGAGGATGGCAGCTCAGCAGCACCAAGACAAATCCCTTCCAGGGAGCAATGGAGGCTGGACCTTCCCACCTGACTGTTGACTGCCAGGTCAGCAAAGACTCCTTGGTCATTCCACAGGGACGATGAGTACTGCAATATCCCCATTTACCTACTGTGTGTGTTAGCCAGTAAACTTTATAGTTTAAGAGCAAAAAGCACTCTGCTTGCAGAGTCTCTACACACAACCAAGACAAGTAAATGAGAGAAGGAGCATTATGTAGTCAATACCAAATGCTCTATGAACTGAAACAAAGCACAGAAAACTGGGGTAATCAGGGCATCTGCTCCAAAAGTGCGTTACGCTACAAACTAACCCAATAATGTAGACAGCTCCATGGCTGCTGCCATCATGGCCAGTGATGGTACTCTGGCAAACTATGCTTGCAGGTCTGTGATGAAACACTTTGGTTTTAGCCAATTGTCTATAATTTAAAATCAATGATGATTTCTAACAAAAATATTTTCCACAAACCAAACTGTAGAGGACATGTCATTGCGATGCAGAAGTTACAATCTATTTTACAAGTATATTACAAATAAAGCGATTGGAAAAACTGCTTGGAAGGAGACAAAAAGTCAGTCTTGTTTCTCTAAGGCATATTTTAAATCTGAAGGCAAGACATCTACTGGTGTTTTCATTAAGTTATACATTCTCTATGCAACTAAAATGTTCCAGGCTATGTGAGACTTTTTGTCCCACTGGTAACATCCTCACATACAAAGGTGTCTATAAAAGGCTGCTCTGCAATTATCAGTCAGTGTATGTAAAATGAATCAATACTAAAAACAAAACACTTGAAAAAAAGCTTTGGGATACCAAGGAGCATATAACCCTATTCAGAGAAACAGTAAATACAACCTTTTTAGAATCTAGTATGCCTCTTGAAGTTTTACTTGAAATATTTTAGTAGCAGTGAATTAAACATGGCCAAAAAAAAGGACCATGAAAAGAAAATAAGCACAAAGTAGTGATAAGCAGAAATATACCAGACTGTAAAAGAAAATGAAGTGTGTGCTACAACAATTAGCTCTACATCATCTTTACTCTACATCTTAATTATCTTTAAAAAGATTTAATATTGATTAAATGCTGTACATTGATTAAATTCACAAGTGATACTGAAGTAGAAGGAAAGCATCAGGGAAACCTGAAGGGCCTTATGTTGAATAAATGATATGAAAATAAACATTAAAAAAAATCTTATTTTTGAGAATACTAGACTTGAAAAATTTTCCCAAAAGCAAATGACCCATCATTCTAGTCATTAAAAAGAAAAATTCAGAGCCATGAACTATGAAAAATTATTTTGAACTCAGTGAGAAGGGAAAAGAACCAGTACCTCTTTCTAGCTTTGCCTTGTTTTTTTCTTATCCATTTCTCTACAATTACCTGGAAGGGGGTTGTGGTTGGGTGTTGGTCTTTTCTCCCCAGTAACTAGTGACAGGACGAGAGGAAATGGCCTCAAGTTGCACCAGGGGAGGTTTAGATTGGATATTATGAAAAATTTCTTTACTGAGAGAGTGGTCAGGCATTGGAATAGGCTGCCCAGGGAAGTGGTGGAGTCACCATCACTGGAAGTGTTCAAAAAACATGTAGACATGGTACTTCGGAACATGGTTTGGTGGGCATGGTGGTGTTGGGTTGATGGTTGGACTTGATGATCTTGAAGGTCTTTTCCAACCTTAATGATTCTGTGATTCTGTGATTTGGGCTGAAGAAGTGCTGTATTTAATTTTCCAAGATTTGCAAGACTATGAAATGGTAAATTTACTGACCAGACTCATAGGAACTTCTGATTATTGATTCATGTTAACTGATATACAACTGTATGCAGACTTGACTGTGTAAATAATCTAATGTCCCTATATTTTTCAAGATTGATCACAATACATATTTTCACTCAATTTTTGTTGAATTTCTGAATCACACAAGAAACATACCAGGTAATAGTCTCCTCTGGCATTATTAGTGATGTACAAAACCATGTTGCTTAAAACACACAATGATCTGCATTGATTTCATGGACCTCTCAATTCAGAAGCTTAACTTTAAATATATGCATAAGTATTTCTTATAAATAAGAAAAAGACAGTCTAAAGGAATCATTAAGAAACTAGATGAAATAAAAAGAAAAGACTGGAGAAACTGGTATACAGGATGCAAGGGACCTCTCAACGTTATCCAGATATATTTTTCCCTTCTCTCCCATGAATTGGACATAACTACAGTCATGGCTGTAAAGATACAACTGTTGCAATTTGCTTTATTCTTTTTTTTTGGAAGACAAGCAGTTTGACATTTTTAATCTATGTTTTAAAACTCAACTGTATTAACTCAAACATTGAAAACTGCCTTGTTAGGGAAGTTTTTAAAACTGAACATACTCTTTACAGGACAAGTTAAATTTCATTTCTCTGTTTAAATAAAAAAAAAAAAAAAAACCAAACCACAAACCAAACAAAAATTTCCAAATTTCCATTTTTGACCATGAGGTTTCCTTAGTTTAGTTTTCTTCCTCTTTACATGTGTCCAGTTTATTATGTAAAAAAAAAGCTGTATAAGTCACTCAATAATACAATGTGTTTCAACAAATACCCATGCCATTATTCTATTGCGCCAGGTTCCCCACACTGAATTAAATGGCAGATGGGGAACTGGGACTTCTCTTTCCACTTTTTCCCAGTGTCTATGGAGCAAGCAGAAAGAGATCATTTCACGTTCCTAAAAGTACTGTATCTACCCATTAAGAAGTCACTTCTAGATCTAAGTGTACACAAGCCTGAAGCTCAACACATTGTAAGAATCAATTCAATGTGAGAGCTGCACAGCATGAGAGAGATGAGGCAAATACTGGACACAGGAGTAGGCAAAGACTGGTTGTAGCAGGGAGCATAATGAATTCATTGTTAAACTAATACCTTACCATGAGTGTAAGCAAAAGTATACTTCTAGAAGACACTACACTATTTGAGATGCAACTGGAATAAGTTATGAGGAATTTGAGATGATTTATCACTTACAATGATGGAAATGTTTGTCTCAACAGTTTAGCCAAATTCCACCCTAGCTTGTGACATTAATTTCTGTCTTTATTTCACTGAAAATAGCACTATTGTCTTTTTCATAATTTTTTAGAAACTACAGTTAAATAAATGGATATTATTTACTGGAAAGGAAATGACTTTTTCCTTTGAGAAAGAGAAAGGCACTTAACACATAACAATTGCACATATACTTTAAAAGACAGTACGGAAAAAAGTTTTAGGATTCAGTTTTATCTACCTGTTTAGTTACTTTAGCAGTAACTAAAGCAAAAATTATTAAAAGGCTTTTGGATGGTTTTCTGTTTGCAAACAGGTTTGTGACACAAGCTGCATTGCCAGTTCATCACATGATCTGTAAAAAGTACCAGCATATACTGTGATTAAATAGACTTTAGCCTGCTTTAGGAAACAAGGAGAAAAATTCACATGGTCTGAGTTTCTTTCAGAAGCCCAGGTATTTGTATGTGTCGATGCAAGATCCTTAAGCCAAACCAAATGGCAATGTGATTCTTGTAGGCATTTCCAAACAAGTAACATTGCAGTATGAACTCAGTCAAGAAAACTTAGACACAACAGGTTAGTTCTTTAATTAAGAAAAAAGGCCTAATATAGCTCAGATTAACTTGTAGATGTTGCAGCAGAGAGCGCCCACAGGAATGGTTATTGTGACAAATTCCTTCCAGTTTTACATGCATTTAGTAAATCAGTTCTTCATCACTTGATCTTGCCTTTATAGAAAAACAGCAATTCTTGAAGTATGGAAACAAAATTGGAACATGAATAGTGTAAGTACTTTAAAATGTTGACTTTTTAAGAAAAGTCATAGCAACTGAGATGTGATTATGAGAAAAGCAAAACAGATTTTTTTTCAAATGTATCTTCAGAAAATTTGAAAGTCTACATTACTACTGTCATTTATTACTTGGGATACTTGCCTAACCACAGCTAATGAGTCCCTTGAGTTTGAAAACAGAAGTAAAAATGCTTGTCCATTTTATATGGACACAATTCAGAAATAATTAGCAATAATTAAGAAGCAAAAGCAAACAGTTATAACTATGAATAAGTTATATCTTGTTTAAAAAAATAGTTCTGCTAGCCAAGCATAACTAACACTCCATTAGGAGTCAGTGAAAAGCTATTTAAAATTGCAAAAATGTGGTATTTCTAGGAATATGGTTAGTACTGTTAGAGTTCTAGGTACTCTGTGTGTATAATCAATCTAAACTTGATAATGTTTTCAGAATTACAATAATTTTCAGGTAAAAAAGTCATGTGCATTTTATAATTAATTAATCACTAGGTGAATAAATTGACAAAGGAATGTAGTACATTGTAAAGGACTATGAATTTGATCATACAATTGCAATATTCTAAGGCATAAGATTAGCTCTAATAGACATATGATTAATATCACATGTAAAAGGCTTTCTGAGCTGAATAACATAATATAAAGTTAACCAAGTTATGAATAGGTAACTTTATATAAAGAAATAAATTATAATCTGGCATCTTCAATCTTTTCTTCCAAAATATGTAACTGAGTTTCCATTAAATTCCATCATAGTATGCCAAAAAGTGATAACTGGAAAACAAACTTGGAGACTAAGGGGGGATGCCAAAAGTAGCAAAAATGCATACTTTAAATGAGTTACAAGGAAAGAAGAGATGTAGTCCCTAAAATAGCCTAAAAAGCCTTTAATTCAGAAACCAGTAAGGGAAAAATAAGAACATTAAAAAGACCAAAAATAGAACTTTTCTGAAATTGCCAAAGGATGTTATTAAATTTCTCATATTATTCCATGTGACATTATCTCCAAGCAGAAGCGTCATTACATTTGCTCTTTCCAGCAAATATTCTGTATGATTCTTGACTGCTTCAGCCCCAAAATAATCTGAAGGAATATTACTCTGATCGTAATTAGTATCTTTCAATGCAACGGGAATCTTTGTTACAGTTAAAAGATGTTTTCTGTCTAGCTGCTTGCTTCTTCAGTTTCTGTATGAAAGCACTGTTGTAAACACAAGCTCCAAATCCAAGATCCAAAACACCATCCATCCTCAGAGGGACTTCAGGCAGTTCACTCCTGAACATATTATCTGAATGAAAACATACTATATAGTTCTCTAATTTCTCTGCAAGGAATAATTATCATTAACTTTTTTCGTCAACCTGGATGGTAGTGGTAACAAATTCAAATACTAACATTAAGTGCTATTTGATTAGATTTCTGTAGTTCACAAACAGGAACAACATTTTTGATCAGAGGTAGGTGAATGGAAGAAAGAACAGAAAATTTATATGTCAGTGGCATCCTAAGGCCAGATTTTATTCATTCAACTGCTACCTGGAACATATGACAACTGAAACTATATAATGTATTTTTCATACCTTTCTCTATTTAGTTTAGAGTACAAGAATGATAAGCATAATATTATCAGTCAACTGAAATTACAAATAAAGGTTTTCAGATTTTATATCTAACCTTTTGTTTCATAAAATGCAAAATGCACCTCCCAAAGAGAATATTCATTATAAAACCTTGTAGAACTGAAATAAAATTTCTAAAAACATATTATATTTTAACATAGCTCTTAAGCAAAACTAATTATCTTCTATTGAAAGTTGATCTTCTTTACATACTTTGAGAAGAATGTGATCATTAATACACTCTTTGAATACAGTTTCTTTATACACTTAACAGAAAAGTATTATTCAGTATCAGAAACCTAATGCACACATTTTTAGATACACATATATATGTGTGTATATATAAAGCCTCATTTTGGGAAAGTACATAAGAGACCGTCTAAATCTAGAGCTGGACAACTAATTCACTATTTCTGTGTTTTAGTAAAACCAAAGGAATGAAAACAAATTTTAAATTGACCTAAAATGAGAATGCTTTGGTTTTCTCTGTAAAAATGACTTCTGAATTCATCAAGCTCTTAAATCCTATTAAAAAAAAAACACAAATTCTACAACAATACAATATTTTTAAGTGAAACTTACAGATATTTCATCCCACATTTTCTTCTGTCCAGGAATTATTTATGAAGAATAATGCATAAAAATATGCATTTAATTGTAACAATGAAAAATTACCATCTTAAAAACATTTGCAAAGTCTGATTTTAAGCATATACCTGTTCAGTTAAATAAAAACTTAAAAATTAACTCTTTGCATCTTTCTACCCAAAGAATTCTTTAGCCACAGGTCAACAATTTAAGTTTTTAATGCTTCATCATTAAACCTTTTAAACAAATCCCAGTAGTATAAATTGTTCTAGAATCTCAACTCAAGAATTCATCTACCTGTATGCTTCTCACTAAATATACGATGACTGCTATTTGTATTATTGGACCTTAAGTATGTTCTTAACTATTAGGTTGAATAAAAACACTTTCCTGAATTGGGGATCAAAGTACCTTCCTTTTACTTCTTGACTGAACTTTACTGCCTGCCTAGTCTTGAAGAGGCAACAATAAAAAAAGAAATTCAAAATCATAAGAATGTTCTTCTGTGCCTTCTGAAAATAAATTTGGTGCTGGAGACATAGGACCAAGAGGGAGAACAGTGAGTGGATGCTATCTTCACATACCATTAGCTTTCCAGCAATAAAGAAAAATAACACTGGCAAAGTGTTAAAAATTAGTAATAGAAAATATGAATAAACAAAAAAAAAATGAAGACATTTTTAAGTTATATTAGGAAACGGTGTACAAATATTAAATACCATCCAGCTTCAAATGTCTTATGTTCAAATGAGGCCGTTCTAATGTTCAAAGGTAGCCTTGTGTTCAGTCTTCACTTTAATTAGAATAAGGCGTAATGCAAATTTTTGATCCATTCTGACTTCCTTATAAAAGCAAATACCTCCACTTGGGTGTAATTCATCCTTAATCTTGACCTTGCTGGTTCAATGTGTCTTTTCAGTAGGGCCCGGTGATAGGACAAGGGGCAATAAACTGCAGCACAGGAAGTTCCACCTCAACATGAGGAAAAACTTCTTTACTGTGAGGAGGGTGACAGAGCACTGGAACAGGCTGCTCAGAGAGGTTGTGGAGTCTCCTTCTCTGCAGACCTTCAAAACCCAGCTGGATGTGTTCCTGTGCAACCTGCCCTAGGTGATCCTGCCTTGGCAGAGGGGTTAGACCAGATGATCTTCAGACATCTCTTCCAACCCCTACCATTATGTGATTCTGCGATTCTGTGAGTTTCCAAGGTTGATGAAGCAAAGGTGAGTACAGCTGTAGGGATGAAGAATGTCAGCTACGAATACAACCATGCTGTGCAGTTTAACTGTAATCTCACATCATGCCCACCACCAATTTGTTCAGACTAGGTTTGGTTACCCTAGTTGTACCACCCTTGTGGATGACCGGAGTCAACACAGGAAAAAATACCTGTGGAGGAAGCATCGCATGTGCTCCCAAACTAAACCATCTTTGCTTGGCATGCAAGTGTAAGTGCAACTGTTAAAAGCTCTCATCAAACTGACACCCATGTCCTCCAAACAGATGGTCTTGAACGCAGGCAGCCAGGATGTGATATTTGGACACAGTCTGTGTTTGCAGAGCACATGGTTTTAAGCCAAGAATATTTCAGTGGCTGAATGTCCTGAGTTTGTTCCAATCCTGCCAGGATGTATGGCATCCCCAGTCAGAAATAGACTCAACACATAAAATAGAAGATTTTTCAATACAGCAGAATGTGAGTTGTAGGTGACCTTTTATCAGAGAAAGTGGGAAAATGTTTTTAAATTAAGGTTTTAAACAATTGTGGCTCTCAGGAGAGGACCTTTTTTGAAACTGGCAAACTATCCCTATTCTGCCAGGTTTTATTTAATTTTATTTAACTATTTTCATCATGCCTCAGTGAGTTGAACCCACTGTTCTGTTTCAGTGTTGCTGCTTGTCTGACTCCACATGTTACAAGAGATATAAGCAGAGCTCACAGAGAAGCCAGATTATTACAGCAGGTCTCACAAAAATGGAAAGTTGCATCAAAGCAACAAAATGTGATTGCTAACTTGATAATTCTGCAACATAAACCAGAAATTTGATTGCTTGATATTTATACAATTAAAATTTCCAGTACTATATGTGGTAAGTCACTTGTATCTATGATGCAGTTACATTTCAAAGTCCATTCATTTTTACAGTCTCCACTCTTTAGATTCCACATCTTCATAAAGACTCTTTAGTACTTAAAATGGAAATAACAAATAACAGAAAGGTGCAAACATGAAAGCTGGTACATTTTACCCATATAAGGATTCTTTAAAGTGTATTTAATGGATCTGACAAAATATCTTATGGATTCACTGTACAAAATATAAACTTGAATGATCTGATTCCTTTTAAAGTTCAGGATATTCAGTTACACATCTCTGAGAAGAGAACTCTACATCTATTTGACTGTAAGCCTGCTACAGTCTTTACCATAAATAAATTGTTAATACTAATTATAACACATACAGAATCAGAGAGTCACAGAATCATTAAGGTTGGAAAAGACCTTTAAGATCATCAAGTCCAACCATCAACCCAACACCACCATGCCCACTAAACCATGTCCTGAAGTGCCATGTCCACATGTTTTTTGAACACTTCCAGTGACTCCACCACCTCCCTGGGCAGCCTGTTCCAATGCTTGACCACTCTGTCCATAAAGAAATTTTTCCTAATATCCAATCTAAACCTCCCCTGGCACAACTTGAGGCCATTTCCTCTCATCCTTTCGCTAGTTACTTGGGAGAAGAAGCCAACACCCTCGTCGCCACAACCCCCTTTCAGGTAGCTGTAGAGAGCGAGAAGGTCTCCCCTCAGCCTGCTCTGCTCCAGACTAAACAACCCCAGTTCCCTCAGCCTCATAAGACTTGTGCTCCAGACCCCTCACCAGCTTCGTTGCCCTTCTCTGGACACGCTCCAGCACCTCAACGTCTTTCCTGTAGTGAGGGGCCCAAAACTGAACACAGGATTCAAGGTGCGGCCTCACCAGTGCCGAATACAGGGGCACCATCACTTCCCTACTCCTGCTGGCCGCACTATTTCTGATACAGAAAGCTATTAGCAGATCACCAACTATTGTACAATGGTTTACTCTCTCTTAAGCCAGTTTTGAAAGGAAAATACAGGAAAAGCAATGCTGTATTAAATTACATTAAAAAAAAAACCTAAAGAAAGCATGAATCAGTCTTAGAAAATCTTACTGAAAAGCTTCAACATCAATAGTATCTTTTCATAACCTGGGAGTTTATTAGTAATGTTGCTTATATGCTGACTCAACTGGATGATTTGATACATGTGTAGGAGAAAAAAATCCTTGCTTTGGAAGTGAAATAATTACCTATGGGATTAAAATTACTCTAATTTAAGCTAATTTTATAGCTTTATTTTTGAATTTTTAAATGTGTTTTCATTTACTTGTTCTCATTCTGTCTGGCACAGGACTTTTGTCCCTCTGAAATTAACTTTAGTAAAAGCTTTCGTGGTATGAAAAAAATGTAATGTTTGTTAGAATTGAGGACAGAATCCACAGAAAAATCAAGGTCTAAACTTGGTAATAAGTCATTGGCATTAGCAAAACTTGCTCTTACTTAATACTCTTGAGGAGCGCATGCACTCAGGAAAAACTCAGGACATCCTTTACTGTGATTTGTAATACATTGGATCTTAGTCTCCAGCACTGAATGACCATTGAATCTTGTCTTTCAGAAATGTAAAGCTATGCTCTTGAGTTGAGTTTCTGTGTATGATTCAGTGAACTTGTTCAGGAAAGTCTTATTGAATAGAGTGATCTAGGATAACTTACTTCAAAAGTTATAAACACAGTGATCACAGCTGAGAGGCTCTAAGCCAGTAAAAAACTGCAATAATAGTATTTACTACCACTGGTCCTACAGAAGTGTTTGTGTTGCATAATGAAATCAAGCTGCTGCTTACATTAATACCAACAAAATCACTTCTCCTTTTGAAAAATGTAAAGAGTACAAAGGTAGCTGACTAATTACATTATTTAAGATAGCACAAAGTTTGCACAGATACAAAAAGGAAGCAACTGGTTTTTATATTATACTTCTAGCTTTGGAACTATAAAATAGTACTTTATCCAAACAAAGAAAGGTTGGAAATATGATTTTGCAGTGTTGTCATATAACAGGCATTGAATTTCATGAAAAGTATCACAAGTTATCAGATATTTTAAGAAATCAGTAATTTAGTCAGTAAGGAGAATTTTATTCACATAACTTTGGATATTTTACTCAAGGACCTAAAATAGTAAAAATAGTAAAATCCCTCATAGTAAAATCCCTGTTAAGAAATTCCTTTTTTTATCAGGTAACTGATGTATTTTCAAATCTTACAATTTCTTTTTTTTAAGTTCAGTATATTTCTTGAAGCGGAAGTTAATCTCACCGCTTAACTCAAAGCCACCTTTGAAAGTAGCCTATCAGTTTCACAGTTATTAGTACTTTGTATAATTAAAGTCCATTGGTGCTTTATTCACATTACGAACATACAGATTATCAAGTCCAAGATTTAGTTTACGATAAATGTGTATGAGTCTTGTCTCTCTCTCACGCTTAACATATCTTCTCATTATATTAACACAATTTTTTTTTAGATATCCTTTTATACATAAATATATACATATATATTTAAACATGCATTTGTGTGCATTCATATATATCTCTCTCTTTAGAGAGAAAAAATGCAGATATTTTTAAAACACTGTTATTATTTTCCCTTAAATAATATTACCCGATTGTTTCCACTAACATTAAAGTGCTAGAATCTTAAACCAGAAATATTCCCTTAAGGTCATCTGTGAGTTAAATTTGGACATATTATCTTCATTACTATTAATTACTAATTAAATATACTATCAAATAATGCTGTGAATAGCATTTGTTACTATCTGTTTCCTATACTGATAACAGTAACACTGAGATTTTTGAGATTGTACCAAAAGAAAAAGATTTGCAGTACAAGAAGTTTCTGGATTTACAAAATTTTTCTCCAAATCTTTTGATGTTTTTTAGAAATATTAATTTTCCAGAAGAAAAAAATAAAGAAAAAACTCCACATTGTTTTCTGTTGCACAGACATTCAGTAACCAGAATGGGAGTGCGGGAAGCAATGTGACACAAAAAGCATTTATATCACATATCTCTGATCTTTAGCATCTGCAGCACTAAATGAACTGCAGAATCACTCAGGCTGGAAGGGACCTCAGGAGTTCACCTGCCCCAAGCCCACCACATGCTGAAAGCAGGGCTGAGATTCTCTTCATGCCAGTGGCACAACTGATACCATATAGACTACCGTCTTCACGCCTTGCCAGGTGTGTCAGTGCCTTCATGCCATTCACTGATTCGGCCAGGAACATTGCCTGTGGGCTTACTGTGACACAGCGTTGCCTCTGGTTACAACCGCTACTCCCTTCGGGGCGTCCTGGGACAAAAATTATAAGATCTTAAAACAAGTATCTTCTGAGGATAGATTTTCAGATTTGAGGCAAACAGCTGACCCCATAAAATTGTGGTTGCACTTGTTACTCTACAAATAGATGCAGTTCATTAAAAAACTACCTACAGTGTACAAAACTCTGCGTATAAGTATTTTGTATACAAACTCACTACTAACCTTGAATAAAAGTATTATGTCCTAGGAGGGCAGAAGATAGCTTTCCTTGTTGGTGATTATTTTCCTGAATTACTTTCCTTAGACCTGAATGCTTATATTCACTTTATTATTATCATTATCATTATCATTATCATTATGTATTAATTTTCTTAGTATGGTTTATTATGCTGTGTATTCAAGGTGCCTATTATTGCTCCATATAAAATAACATAATTGGCATAAAACCACCTTCTCTTCCTCACTGCAGAAGCAATATCATAAAAAGAAGTACCATACTGAAATATATGTAAGTACCGTACACAGGGAACTTGAAGCAGTCTTTCCGACAGGATACTGGCATAGCCAATCCTTTCAACATTCACTAGATAGCAGCTGAAAATGAGCTATCAAGTTTGGGTATTACATTTCAAGCAAACAAGGACCCACTGAAGAAAATGCAGAGGAGAAAAACAAGCACAGCCTGCGATCTAGTAAAGCACGAGGCTGAACATGGTGCCAAGCAAATGCACTTCATCTCCACTGCAGCAAAGCAGGAAGAATGGCTAATGAGTTCAAAAAATCACTGGCTCTGAGTCCTCTAGGGAGCAGGACATGCACTGAGGATGACAGTGCAGTGCTCTCTTCTTGCAGGAAATATTGCATGAAATGGGTAGATTTATTCTGGAGAAGAGAGGAAACACGTAGGAAGCTTATCATAGAAACATGACAAATCTTTAAATATGTAAAAGAATGCCCCAACAAAGAACAAACTAGTCCCCATGACCACCAGAGAAGAAAACATGACTTTGATTTTGATCAGCTAAGACCCTTAGTTCACGTTGCAAAGCACTGCCCACCCACACGCAACGGTTCTTCTTTTCCTTACTGAAGGGCTCCTTTTTTTTCTGGAGCAGTTCTCCAATTTGCCAAGATCAGGCCAAGGTCTGACACGGTCCCCGAAAAGTTCCTTTTGCTAGGTAAATGAAAGTGTAATACTTGACTGTATTGGACTACACTGATTTAGATCTTGTGTTATCATCAGCATAATAAACTCTACAAATCACTCTGTAACCAGGCACAGCTAGTCATACCATAGAGCAGTGAATTACTGTGTGGAGGAAAAAATATGCCTGGGTTATATTTTTTTAATCCTCTGCGTTATTAAAGGTAAGTACATGAATAGATTTCCTATGTCATAGTTTTGTTTTCACAAGTAACTTTAAATATTTTGTTTATGACACAACTGTCTTACTGCAGTAAAAAATACATTTTCTGAAACTATTACTTACCAAGAAAATTTCAAGCACAGGTCCTAAAGACTTGAAAAGATTATGGATTTTAAATTCAATATAAAGGCACATGGACCATTTGGCCATTTAAAGAAAGGCTTAAAGACAGTGTAAGGCTGAAAGAATAAGCCATACATATGTTTTAATTCCCAGTTTAAAGAACTGTTTAAAGTTTTTTAACGTGCCTCCCCCGCCCCATATTGCAGTACTATATAAGTAAATAAAATAAATATATGTATGTATGTTACCTGCTTGGTCTTTGAATATTTTTGATACGACGACAGGCACTTTGTGCTCAGCACCACCCTGTAAAAGATGTGTATTAACCATGAGATCTCGATTAAGACTAAAGTGAACTAGTTGTACTGAAAAATAAAAGAAGAAATGAGACATTATCCATACCTTTATGCTTAAGCCCAAGCCACCAACTGGTTGTCTACGAAGTGTAACAGTTCTGTGCTTTAAAAAATTGTAGAAAAAATAAATTTAGGTGAAAACACAATATATGAATAAGCATAGAAGATGTTTCTAAACTGCTTTTTACTTTCCAAAAACTAGTTCTCCAAGGTACCCTAGAATCTGAACGATCAAGTTCAGTACTGAAGTATGATTCAACACTGATTTATAGGCACTTATTTAATTCCTTACCATAGAGAGCAGAACTTCTGTGTGAATTGTGCATGCAGACTTTTAGTACGTTTTTCAATTGCTGAAGTGATATTCTTCCTAAACAGAAATGTTTATATGCTTTTGCTTTGTTTTAACAAACTTTTCATGAGAAAACTATACGAAGAGTTTGAGATGTGCATTTTCATAGCTGATTCATCTTCTTTAACTGCTATCACATATGCCCATGATTTATTCTCATTTTTCAGTCACAAATACCATTGTTTTCTAATCCATATCTTCAGATATGGAGATAATCCATACCTTCAGATCATAAACTATACCAATTTTTTTTGCAGCATATGCCAAAAGACTTTTAATGATAGTCTGCTTCAAATGGTTATTTTCTTGCATTTCATGTTTAAGTGCATAAGGAAGATAAACATTTATCAATATTTTTTACAGCAACCTATCAAATGTTTAATACTATGCCGAATTTGACATTTCATTCATGTGTAAATCTTGGTGTCTGACAACATAATAATAGCACTTCATCTGTTGACAATAATTATAGAGTTGAGGGGACCTTTTTTGCAACATGCTGAACAGTACTGCATAGAATGTCCTCTTTCACCACCTAGAAGAGTAATTCCTGAACATGTAAAATAATTTATTTTCTTTTTCTGTATATCAGAAATTATATATGAGATTACTCCTATATGTACATTCCCTGATTAGGTGTTTTATGATTTCAATAATTCAGATAAATGTAAACTTTTATTTCAACAGTCAAGCCCATAGTCTTATATTAACAAGTCATTCTTAGCTTTTTTTCTAACACTCGCCTGGCTAGACATATGTTCATATTGACTCAGGGGAAAGGGAACTACAATAAATCAGAAATTTCAGTCTCATTTAGCAGGGTAAAACAAATGCATATGGTAAAAAAAAGTTAAGAATACTTTCATACATTTTCAAAAATTGTCTCTTCTATTCCCATGAACATTATGCTACACCAGTCTGTGCTAAAAATGGAAAACCATTATATTATGACTCATGGTACCTGATATATATCAAAAGGTTTATATGATTCGATTTCAGATTATATAATTCAACTTTACTAAAATCTGTGTTAATTCAAATTGTTTCATAGGTTCTTTTCTTCATTTTGAACTGCATCAAAACTTTTGATCAAAATTATCATATGCACTGCAAAAGTTCAGATTCAATCTGCATTAGAATATGTCTCTACCTTTAAATTCAGTGACTTATTCCCAAGAGTCATTTTCTATGACAGAAATCCTCTATGCTTATTTACTTCATGTTTCTCTCCACCTACACTTACAGCCTGTAAACAAATTATCCCAATATATCCCATAATATAGGGATGATAGAATAAATATTTTGACAGTTTAGATTGCTTTAGCATTATTGGACAACAAATACAAATACACTACATGGATAACTTTAGCCATTTTATAAAAGGCAAGCAAGGTGTTATCTATTGCCAGCTTATCCTTTCAACTATAATTAATGTGCATTTTTACACGGTTGATAGGTACATTCCAGATTATAATACTGATGATATAGTTGAGTTTGTAGCCCTCCGAAGTAATCTATTTGCATAAAATATTGTGATAATCTTGATATTTATATTTTCATAGTTCATAGAGTTGCTTATTACAGAGCTTCAAATATTCCTACTAAAGGACACTTTGAAAGAAGGTGTTAAACATGTAGCTAAACATTTCCTACATAACAGCTTTTTTACTTAGAGCCACATTTAAAAAAAAATGCAAAAAATTCTAATTTTTAAAGATGTTCACATTGAAAAATAAAATGCCAAAAGCTGAGCATAATCAAATGTCATAATCAAGATAATTTGCACAAACTTATTTCAGTTCTATGATCCTATATTATTTGCTAGGATTATAAACAGTGGTCATACAAGACCAAATATGACATTTCATTTTCTATAGACAGAATTTTGTTATTGATTTTGAATTTTAAAAAATTGAACAGTGTAAAATTCCAGAAGATTAGAAGAAAGCTAATACTGGGTCAATATTGAAAACATAGATACAGCCATGGATCTTCATTATATTACAATGCCTTAAGGTCAGATGATCTTAAATCTGGCAATGAACCATCCATTCCATTATGGAGTAATAGTAAAACCAGTTCATAAGGATTTAAAGAAGAACAATTTTAAATGCGAAAAGTTTTATGGAAGATATCTTTTCAAATTATATGTATACTTGCTATGAAATTTCCATTCTCAATGACAGAGTATCGAGACAGATGTTGTAATAACCCTTACAAAGTTGTGAACTGACACCCTACAAAAAATTGATTAAAACCACAAAATTATTCAAAATAAGATGGTGTATTTTAAGCACACGCAAATTGGCTAGCTGTAAGTTTTCAAATCGAAATGTAATTCAGATAAAGCTACTATTTAGTGAGTGTGCTTCTTGTGGGATAGTGACAGTTCGTGGGTTACTTAAAAAAATTAATAAAATTCAGTGATCTAAAAAAAATAAATCTAAATTAATTGTAATAATGTTTGTAAGGGACAACACTTGTGATAAGGTAATGATGAGCAGGCCAGCTTAGCATACAGCAATTCAAAGTCAAAGTCATCTAAGGTCATCCTCGTAACAAGGAAAACAGCTCAAACAAACAGAGAAAAGCAGTCTACCCGGCAAAAGGTCGTCTTGCAAAAAAACCAAACATATGAGTCATGCTGAGTATGAGAAAAAACGACGTTCCTGCATAATGCCATGGCCAAAATCACTAGTGTAATCCTACATCATCAGGAGACTATTAAGAAGGAGCAGAACACTATAAATTATTTCTGTATCTGGCAGTGATCCACACTTCAAATAATACAGTTAGTTCTGATACACTCATTTTGAAAATGATGCAAATAAATTGGAGAGGTAGCAGGCAAGAGCCACAGCAATGCCAAATGGCTTGAGAGATTTGTGTTGTAGTGAAACAGATGCCAGGAGTTAAATATATTTAGCTTATTTAAAGCACTTTTCAGGGATGATCAAGCAGTTTTAAAGTATCTTCCTTGGCAGAAGACCAAATCTTACAGGCAGATACAGTGAAAATTTCAATGACTTGAAGTGGAAAACAGACACATTCAGACTACAGACACAAGACAAGACTTTGAACTTCTGCTGTATGACACACCATAACTGTATTTTTTAAGAAGTGTTTTTTAATAGTAATATGGACTTGAGACCTTACAGTGTACAGATATTTACTTTTTTGTCTTTATTTAAAGCACGATTTGTCATGTTAGTTCATGAACACAAATTTAATTTTGTTCTAAATGTAGTATTACTAAAATACTCACATGCGCTTTTTTTTTTGTGCTAGTAAGCAGTACGGTATTTAGGTTCATCCACCTAAATGAAATTAATTTCACAACCTGCAAAAAGTATCCTCATTTTACAGAGCAAGAATGGAGGCACACAAAGATTTAAGGACAATTAATTCTGTTTGAATGATTTGAAATGCCTAAATGCTTTTTCTAAGTATTTGTATGAAATGTATCTGTTCAAAATATCTTGTTGACCAGTGTCAGCCTTAGCTTTGAACATTCAGCATTTTAACATGTCATAATTTCACATTAGAAGATAAGATGCACCTAATTCCTGATCAGCACTGTTAGTTTGGTGTCAATGTACATGACACATCTAGGATTATATCGCACCTCTGTTTCAGGGCAAGGATCATTCACCACTAGATATTGAGACTACCCTTTTCTTCCTGTAACCCCTCAACTCATTCCCTGCGTATCTGCCAACATAAAAGACAACATAAATCTAAGATTCAAGAGACAATAGCCTGTGTATTTCTAACTTTCTAATATTTGACTTTGCAACTTTATTTTAACAGAGGAAATTAAAAAACAACTTTTGGGGTAAAAACACAAATTCACATGGTTCACTATAGGCTAGTTTACATTTAGTCCTTCACTTGGACCCTTAATTCATAATATAGATGCTGACTACTTGAGCCAGAAAAAAAAAAAATCTGTGGGTAATAAAAAAAAAAAAGGATATTCAACATTAGACACCTGCTGAAAGCAAGACACTACTGAATTAAATTTCAGGTTTTGTAGAGGGAATGTGATAAACAGTAATTATTCTCTTTTATTTGATCTCTTCTCTCTGCCACCTCTAACTTATCCTATTGTGGTCCTGTTCTCTTCTCAGGACCTTTCTTTGCTTATGTTCTTCCCCATCTCATAACTCAAAATTTTGGAAGGTATTTTTCACTTCACCTTCAAACCAAAAAATAGACTATTTGTCTTACAATTCCAGTCTCACAAGCCATGCCTATGCTAAAACAAAGCAAGCTGGAGAATCCTCTCCAGCAAAGGAACAGAGTAAAACTCCCATGCACACTACTAAATTTTCTTTCCTAGAAAACATTATGACGAGGATCCAAACTGCCTAACTGCGATGTTACATGGCACATGCCATCTCCTGATTTAGTCTGAGTGCTGTGGTTTAGCCCCAGCCAGCAATTAAGCACCACACAGCCGCTCGCTCACTCTCCCATGGTGGGATGGGGGAGAGAGTCGGAACAGTAAAAGTGAGAAAACCTGTGGATTGAGGTAAAGACAGTTTAATAGGCAAAGCAGAAGCTGCACACGCAAGCAGAGCAAAACAAGGAATTCATTCACCACTCCCCATGGGCAGGCGGGTGTTCAGCCATCTCCAGGGAAGCAGGGCTGCATCACGCATAATGGTTTCTTGGGAAGACAAATGCCATAAATCTGAACATGTTCTCCCCTCTTTCCTCTTCTTTGCCCCAGCTTTATATATTGAGCATGACGTTGTATGATATGGAACATCCCTGTGGCCAGCCTGGGCCAGCTCTCCTGGCTGTGTCCCCTCCCAGCTTCCTGTGCACCCCTAACCCTCTCGCCGGCAGCCCAGAACGAGAAGCTGGACAGTCCTTGACTGCTTAGCAACAACCCAAAACATCAGCACCTTATCAACATTATTCTCATCCCTCATCCAAAACACAGCCTCACACTAGCTTCTGTGAAGAAAACTGACTCTATCCCAGCTGAAACCAGAACACTGAGACATTAAGACAGTTATCAAAGAATCACAGAATAGTTTGGGTTGGAAGGGACCTTTAAAGGTCATCTAGTCCAAGTCCCCTGCAATGAGCAGGGACATCTTCAACTAGATCAGGTTGCTCAGAGCCCCGTCCAATCTGATCTTCAGTATTTTCAGGGATGAGGCATCTACTGCCTCTCTGGACAACCTGTTCTTAGTGTTTCATCACCCTCCCTGTGAAACATTTCTTCCATTTATTTAGTCAAAATTTACCCTCTTTTAGTTTAAAACCATTACCCCTTGTGCTGTCACAACAGGCCCTGCTAAAAAGTCTGTCCCCATCTTTCTTCTAAGCCCCCTTGAAGTACTGGAAGGCTGCAATAAGGTGTCACTGAAACCTTCTCTTCTCCTGGCCGAATAACCCCAGATCTCTCAGCCTGTCCTCATAGGAGGTCAGTTATAATCGACATTGGCCAAAACCATGACAGAGAGTACACCAACACCCAGTATAGACAATTTGGCACAAGTCAAAATGTAGCCAGGGAGCACACTCACATACAGTGTAGACAACTGTGGCCAATGTTGAATGTGTGCTATGGCTGTGTTTTATTTTCTAGTAGAGATGAAGTCACATAGACCTGTGTATGATGGATCTTGCAATAAATGAACAGAAAGAAAAAGGACACCAATATACATTTAACTACATGCACAGATTTAAATTAAAGTAATTCTAATTATCCCTACAAGCACTGTTAGCATTGGTAGTCATGTACAATAAAAACATACATGTAAAATAACATATAACTTAGTATTAGATTTTATTTAAATTTTGATAGAAAAGCACGTAACATTCTAACAGCTGTTACAGAGTGAAACAAAGCCCTTTGTCCAAAGAACATTCAAAACATTTCTCTTAATAGACTATTCCGGTTTCAGCTGGGATAGAGTTAATTTTCTTCCTAGTAGCTGGTATAGTGCTGTGTTTTGGATTTAGTGTGAAAATACTGTTGATAACACACTGATTTTCTAGTTGTTGCTATATAGCACTTACTCTAGTCAAGGACTTTTCACCTCCTCATGCCCTGCCAGCAATAAGCTGGGAGGGGGCACTGCCAGGACTGCTGATCTAAACTGGCTAAAGAGATGTTCCATACCATATGACATCATGCTCGATAGATAAACTGTGGGAATTGGCTGGGGGCACCGTGATCGGGAACTGGCTGGGCATCAGTCAGCGGGTGGTGAGCAATTGTGTTGTGCATCATTTTTTTGTATATTCTTTTATTGTTATTATTATTAATAGTAATATTTATTATTATATTTATTTAATCTTCCCTTGCTGTCCTATTAAATTGTCTTTATCTCAACCCCTGACCTTTACCTATTTTTTCTGATTCTTCTCCCCATCCAGCCATGGTGGAGAAGCAGGGCTGGGGGGATGAGTGAACAAATGGCTGCGTGGTGCTTAGTTTCCACCTGGAGACAAACCACAACATAAACTCTAAATGATGATGTTTCTATAGCTGGCACTATAGATACAATTCTAATAGCATCACACTAATACATAATTCTATAAAATACACAATAAATGTACTAATACTGGTACAAACATGTTCTTATAATTGTAATTAAAAAGTTTAGACAAAATGAGGTTTCATGAAAGTGAATCCAACTGACATCCCTACCTGTCAAAGCAGAATTTGCTGGTTGTGCACTTGAGTGCTACTGGTAACAAAAGTCCTGAATGTGGGCTACTTTACTGGTGATTCTGTGTGCTTGCCTCTGCTTTTTCCTTCAGACTGCCAGCTGTGCAGAGTTGGAAGGAAAAGAGAAACTGATGATATTTTATCAAGAATCTTTTGTATTAAAACCTAATCTTCTATACAACTGTGGATTAAATACCCAACCAACAGGTTTCAGCATGGTTAAGAAGAACCACAACTGTGTACACATACAGTATGTTTCAAATGCAATCTAAAATACAGAACTGATGTTCATTTCCAGTGGTGACAGAATACAGTTTCCATCAAAAATTTGAATCCAGGCACGTACATTGAAATTAACCTGAAATTTTCAGAAAATGATCTATAGGGAACAGAAATCGGTAAGAATGCTGATGCCCAGCCACAGGTGTAAAGCAAGGAGGCAAAGGCAATGACAGAAGCAGATGTCTGGCTGTCCAGAGAATGTGTTAGTTGGGAAAAACCTGGCAGACCTTTACTGTTTGCTGGTGCTCAAGAACAGAAGGAGAAAGGTGAAAATGTCTTGAACCTAGAAATGGCTTCAAAGGGCTGTCCTTCCATCTTTTCTCATAGAAGAAATGAGGGCAGAATTCATGCAAGACGAGAGTTATCCAGTTTACTGTGTTAGTATCAAAGATCTGAGTACTGTCCCCACAGGAAGAGGGTATATATACCCATCTCACTAAGAAGACTTTCAGGAACATGGTACAGCAGAACCCACAAGTCACATCTGGCAGGGTGCGACAAGCTGGTGGTATGGGGAATAATTCCATTGGTATTTCTCATAATGGATGACATCAATGTATTATCTTGATGTGAGAATGCGTTAAAGCAGTGACCCCAGACAGCTGTAATGGTGGTAGATGACCACCAGGCAAATAGACAGATACATTTATGACTCCAGGGAGAAGACTCCAGGTTCAGGTTCATTGGAAACTGGAGACAGTTTTGTAAACAAAGGGAGCCTGTACAGGAGGCACCGGTTCATTTGAACCGTAAAAGGCCTAAAGAGGCTGGTACTTAAAAACCAGGAAGGCCATAACTAAAGTTTTAAACTGTACTGTCGGAAAAGCTGACAGGTACAGAAGACAGTATAATTACGGATGATGCTTCTATTATGGATGTAAACAGAAATATTCTGTATCCTGAAGTGAAGGACAGGTCAGGGAGGGAATAACACAAACAGCAAATGTAAAACAGAGTGCCAGGAAGAAAACCAACATTGCACTAAGTCTGAACTAAACAGAGGTATAAACACTCTAGAGAGATAGAAAAAACTGTAATACTGGGACGCAAAGTATTTAAGAAAGGTGAAATAGGCTAGATAAACAGCAGAGTAAATGCCTTGTGCTACAGAGTACTTAATAATAATCCAATTACCTAAACAAGTAAACCAACAGATTCCAGATTAAATGCAAGCAAGAGTCTATATTAGTGACCACTTAGGTAGGATGCTAACAATGAGGTAAGCAAAGAGGCAATAGGAATGAGAAAAATAATGGTGACAACAGGCTTCATTTGACCTCCTGTAGATCAGACATACACATAAGGATATACTACAGTCAACAAAAAACAGGTCTCTATCAGTCACTGCCTCATGGAGCTCACAAGATTAGACTCAATACTTGCTCTAGTCTTGAGTATAGCATGCAGGATTTAGTTAAAATTTTTACAGCTGAAAAGGTACTCTGTAATAGCAACTCTTAGGTACTTTTCATTCAGCATTTATGCAACTGTGATCCCAAGAAGGAAACTAAGCAAAAGTGAGGAATCTTGCTGAAAGGAAAAACAAAGGGGGCAGCTAAGAAAATTAAATCTTTATAGGCAGCGGAAAGAGTAATTAAGGGTACCACGCTAGAAGCACAGAGCCAATGAATGCCACTTACTAGAAGGGCTTAATTAAGAGAAAAAGGAAAACTGCATGGTAAAGAGGAGGTTAAGGGAGGTTATTACATGTAAAGACTGATGGACATTATATACAAATGAAGACAAGGAAAAGGAACATAAGCAAATGTAATTGAAAAACAGAATTAGGCAGCAACAGTAAAGAGAGGTCCAACAACTGCCAAAAAGAATAACAATTAATAATAAATCTTTAAATCTATCAGGAGCAGGAGGTCTGCCAAAGAAACCACAGGGCCAATTTATGATCAAGATATAAAAGGCATGCTCAGAGAAAATAAGGCTACTGAAGGGAAGATAAATGGACACTTTTCATTAGTGTGAAAGAAACTAGAGACATTCCTCCAGCATTCTTTGTAGCACAAAGGAAGTATGGATCTGTCTGAATTTGAAACCACTTTAGAAGCAAATTTACTAAATAACACTAGCAAATCACCAGGGTCAGATAGCATTCACCCTAGTCTTAAAGGAACTCAGAGATGAATCAAAGCAGGAGCACTGGGGTAATTAATTCTCAAAAAAGCCTTGATACCTGAAGACTACAACATTGAAAGTAAAATCCCATTTTTGTATAAAAGTTTACGGTTAAGGCTTAGGAAACTTAAGGTCTGCACTAAACAAATTAGAACAAACTACAGGAGGAAAAAAAATCTCTAGACGGTGAGAGAAACTATAACAAAGAAGAGAATTGGCAAACACTTTGATGAACTTGATCTACCTTGGAAGAGACCAGGTATTTTTTAAAGGCAAGTTATGGAAACATAGGAACCATGAGGGAATTGTTGCACAGATATATTGCTAATTAAAATTAGCTAGAAAGTAGAAAACAAGGGGATGGACTAAATGTGTAATTCTCAGGATGGATGAAGGTCATGAGTGAAGTTCCACTGTTTCCTATGTTGCAACCTGCATTATTTAAAATACTTATGAAGAATTAAAAAAAAAGGTAGGAGCAGTAGGATTAGCTTTCCTGCTTACTAAGACAGGAAGAGTAAGTGAGCTGAAAATATTTGCAGAACATCTTACAAAATAGTAACTGGGCGACAAAACAGCATAAAAAATTGAATAGCAGATCAAAGCTAGTGAGAGAGATTATTTTTCCCATGCACATTATTTATATAAGGAATTAGGGTTGAATCAGTCGTTTCTATTAAGGAGTAAGACCTTGGGGTTAAAGTAGATGGTTCCATGACATCATGAGTGCAGTGTTCAGTAGTGGTCAAAAAAGACAAATCAATTTTTTTGAAGTCTTAGCAAAAGATCAAAGACCATCATTATACCACTGTAGAAACCCAAAGTTCCCCCACCTTGAAAATTGTCCATTCATACCTGAAATCGCTAGAAAAGTTTCAGAAAAAGCCAATAAGGATGACAGAAGCACAAATCCGCTCCTGTACAAGGAATAACAGAACAGGCTATAGCGCTTCATCCAGGAAAAGAGACAGACTGGGGATCAGAAGGCTCTTACAGTAAAGTTGCACAGAGGATGGTGAATGGGCATCAGTTTTTATAGCCTGTTCCAGCACAAAAACTGTGGATCAAACGATACAGTGAGGAACTAGGATCAGAACAAACAAAAAGATGTGATTCTTTGTGCAACATGTAGTAGATTCTAGAGTCTGGTGAGAAAAAATTCTGGATGTTGAAAGCCTGCATGTGTTCAAGGGGATATTGGACAACTATAGCAAAAACAAATCTGTTAAGAGCTAATACAAAACTGCATTTTGCTCAAAAGGGCACTGTACAACTTGGGGCAGGGAAAGTGTTAAGAGAAGCATCACATATTCTTGCCCTGTTTGGCTTTTCTAGGGAAACATTAATGGCTGCTGGTGGAAAAAGGACAGTGGCCTCAGAGTTTAGGTCTGAGTTCTGAACTTCTTATGCAATGACAAAATTTCATGACTACAAAATTTGAACAGAAACCCATGCTAGCTTTGTAAGCAACTCTGAAAGAAAATTCTACTCCAAACCTTCTTGCCAAAACTGAATTGCAATTTTTGTGGAAAAAAACCCTTTTTGTGACATTAATGATAATGTCATGCACATATGCAGCTGAAAACCCAGTGTTTATGTCTCAGTCAAACATACAAACAACTTATTTCACTTCTTAGTTCCCTGCAGGCTGTATGTAATTTTTCTTTTCAGACTAATTTATTTATGGTTTGAGGCTAAAGTAAGGCAGACATCTATACCAGTCTTAAAAAAAAATACAGAGCTACAGTTGACTGTATGATGGCTGTGTAATTTTATTTCTTTATAGGCAAGGAAAACTTTTTAGAAAGTGTTATTAACTCTCACTCTGAACAGGAAAGCTGAAATTAATACTTTTTTTTGCTTTTAAACTAGCATTTTGTTTTGTTAATGATATCCTTTAATAGCATCTGAGGTTTATTAAAACTCTTCATTCTGAACGCTTCCACAGTATTCGATGTGTATAATATAACGATCATTCATTCCAGCTGTGCTACAAAGCAGAAGTAATTATGTACCTCCCATAGCCTTCCACATAGTAGGTCTGTTTTGTTTTGTTTTCTGTTTCTAGGAGATTAGAGGAAGAATAACTGCCCTGCATGAAACTTCAGGATACATTGAAATAGAGAGAATGTGATGATTAAAACTCGAATTGTCCAGGATATCAACATGATATATTCCTACCTTTCTGAGACCTTTTATTGTTGCAAGTTGTCAAGGATTTTACTATCTGTTTCTCAAGGCAATACTGACTCTGTAATACCTACTGCTGTGGTTAAGAATTGGGCTAACAATTTGGCCATGACATTCTTTACTGTCTAAGTTCTGAGAAACAAATGCATTGACCAGTGTCAAACACACCAGCAATGGGAAGAGAAGGCAGATTCACCCACTAAGTGTTCGACAGGTGGTTTGATCTGCGTGTATGTCAAGCAGTTCTTCGAACGGGTAGGTTGGCTGTGGCATTTGGACTTAGTCTACAGTGGAAGAAGATGTATTTTTTCTTTGAAGAACAAATTGTAAACCTGAGAAGGCCACTAAAATTTTCACTTTTGTAATGCTTTAAGTATTAAAGGATATTCATATCGTCTGACTGCACGTGTCCGAGTAAAACATTTTTCTTGTTCTGATGCATGAAAACACTGGAGCATATAGGTGTTGTCTGACCAAGCTTGCATATGTTCAAACGCAACCAAACTGCTTTTAAGAATACAGCCTGCTCTTTGTGAAGGACTAAGATTTACAGCCACCAAGCCGTTAGCTAAGTACAAAATCAAAAGCAATTTTGAGGGATGAATTTCACATAGCTGCAACTGTCGAAGGACAGAATTTTAATTTGAGGTTAGAAGCAGTATTTAAGATGTGATCAATCTGTCTTCCTCTCCATCACTATCACCCTCATGGAATAACGTTTACTCTGCAGGAGGGCCAAAGCATGACCAGTGGGTTTGTATGTCATCAAAGCAGAGAGCTCGGAGACAGGGTCTTTATTCCAAAACAATATAATGTTCTGTGCACTGGGGTAAACAACTGCACTGCAGAACAAGCTGTTAAACGTGTGAACATGCGTAAAAGATTTCGCCCCAGCTTCAGATGCTGATAGCCATAGTCCACAGATAAAAGCAGTGCAAGTAATATACTCTTAAATTCAGCCTGCATCTTTCGCTTACATGTCGTTCCAAAAGGTGTTAGAAATCCAGGGAAAGCCAATTCCAGAAAAGCTCTGTACTGAAACAGCACGTGTAACTATATAGATGAGGGAGAAGGGCCTTAAAAGGTCTCAGTCATCAATATTGAAATAATGACCAGTGAGGCAGAAACTTTCAAAACTCCAAGAATGATGACAGGCAAGAATATATTGAAAAACAGATACAATATAAATTTTAAAACATTTAAGAGGCAGACATCATACAAAAGAACATCATGCCAACAACTACATAGAGAAGCGACTGCTTGGCAACAGGAGGTGTAATGCTGCTTATAACAGCTACTAAGGATGATATAGCTGAAAAAAAATCCTGTACTTTTAATAGTTCTCTAAATTACATTTGAAAGTATAATTAATTTTGAAATTATATGGTCAAATACCAGTCTTTTAGGTATGAGATAGCTCTTGACATAGAAAAATGTCTAGATTCTTTTAAAACACAATGACTCAACAGAAAAGTTTATCTCTGGAAAGGTCTTTTGTGTCTTGGTATTCATTCATATGAAGTGACATGACTGGAGCTTAATGGGCAACATGAGAAGGCAATTACAGTCCTTATTTTTGGTACTGGTTTTTAGTGAGATTTTATATCTACCTGTGAATGCCTACCCATTACATCATTGTTACCAGGTTGTTAACACCTAGGACTGGCACTTGTGCTAAAGGATTTTTCATTTGGAAAAATATTTTATATATATCTATATATATATCTCTTAATGAACAAAGTACTAAAGGGATTTCAGAAGGAGATTCTGCTTGAAGCAGTCCACATTTATTGATATAAATGGATATATTTGGAAAAAGTTTCTATATGTACCATATTTCCCTTTTTTGTGCCAGTCTACATGAAAATATTAATGAATGTATGTATTATTTCCAAATATCAAGCAGAAGCATGAAAATGGTAGAAATGGTAGAAAATGCCAGAATGCTTGAAATAGCCCATCTTATTCAGATTTTGTTGACATTTTTCTAAGAAACCCATTCACAATGGCTAGAATAGGTTGGAAGACAAAGATGGACAACCCTTCGATTTGTTTTATTCTTTTCCCTCCTACCTAATCAGTACGTGTAAGACCGCTGTGCTGACTCTAGCAGTGCCCTCCTGGGCTGCCCCGTCCCCTTGCCGTGGGGCAGGGAGGTCATGTGGGGAACCATTGCACTGGCTTCTCTCCTGGGTGGGCAACTCCCCCGCTGTAGGACTTGGATGTCAAGTGACTTGTCAACTTTAAATATAGCCATGACTAAACATGCCTTGGTACCTGAGCCCATCTAGTCCCCAGGCTCAAACCACAACAAACTATTACCTTAACAGAGTACAGGCAAGGTAAGTGGCTAAACAGAAAGGCAGGAAAATGTGAGCAAAGAAATCATTCATTGCTGCACTGTTCAGAGTTCTGAGTACCTTTTTTTGTTAGATAAACAAACTTTATTCCCACTACCACAGTTGCATCCGTCATTTATTGGAAAGAGTAGTCTCAATAGGTCTCCTTACTTGTTGAAAATAAGATGACAAATTTACTACAGGTACTACATGGCAGGTTGACAATAGAAAATAAAAGCCAGTCTTAGGCCATGATGGCAGTAACAACAGAGCTTGCTACCCAGGCCCTTGGAAAACATGCAGGGTAAAGGAAGAAGCAAAACAAAAAAAGTGCAATATGAAGAGTTAAAAGAGAGCGCTGTAACCTGTCCTGCATGGATGCAAGGGAATATACCTACCAGTCTGATACCAGAAGAGGTAAGAAGATAAAGACAGGTACTTAACATACCAGCCATATCTTATCTTCCTTTTCTTCAGCAACTCTTGAAGCAATGACAAGGAACTTATGAGATAAAAAATGATTGAATGAACAGATCCTGTGAGAATGTGAAACGCAGTAAAATGTATCATAAAATGTGGACATCCTGCTGGTTGTTACATATCCAAAAAGAAAAAAAAGAGGATGCAGTGAAGAACAGGAGTATGTGAAATCCTTCAAGTAGTTTTCTTCTCAAGATAGGGAGTTCCCATGATGAAGATTTTTTCGGCTCATGCATTGCACAGGATGTCAACTTTTCCCAAAAGGAACAGGAAGAATGCAGCTATAAAAATCAACTGAGGCATGCCAGTTGCTGTTGAGTTTTGCATAAAGACAAAGCAGATCTTTTCACATGATAGTGAAGATCTGGGACAGCTGCATAGAATCGTTACTAAATATGGTGTAATAAGATATTTTTTATTGATTCATCTTATTATAACTGTTTCCACTACTGTAGATCAAAGTTTTTTGGGGGAGTTGTTTTTGTTTTTGTTTTTGTTTTTAACATTAGTTATTAGTAAATAATTAGTAAATATTAGTAAAATGAATTAGTAAAAATTAGTAAAAAATTAGTAAAATGAAGTTACTAATTTTGTTTTCAAAACCTGACAACCTAAAGGAGAACTATACAAAAGACAGAACCGGATTGTTGGTGGATGCACAAAAAAAAAATGATGAGAGACAACAGTCACAACTTACAGCAACGGAAATTCCAACTGAGCATAACAACGTGAAATAATTTCACAGTGAAAGTGGTTAAACATTAGAAGAGGCTGCCCAAAGAGGTGGTGGCATCTCTGTCCTTGGAGATACTCTAAAGGTGAATGGACAAAGCTCTCAGCAACTTGCCCAAACTTGGAAGCTACCCCCTCTTTGAGTAGTGGTTTTAATCAGATGACCTCAAGCGGTCCCTTTCAATCTAAATTATTCCATGATCTACTCTAGTAAAAATGACTGTGACAAACCCCACCGTAGTTTATTTTCCAGGGTGTAGCGATCATATTAAATGTGTCTGATTGAAACACATTCAGTCTTGGTATGAGTTCACAAGAATCCTCCGGAACTCCTCCACTGAGTTGTAAGATGCTTAATTTGGGACAGAAGTTTTCTTTGGCAAGTCGTATGAGAGAACCTGGGACTCAGACTGTTCTCAGACTGATGATACAGATGAAGTCTATGCAGATCATCTACAAATATGGATTTCCAGAGTTACTAACAACATATATAAGATCCTGTGGCAAGATATGATTATACTTCTTTCTTTTCCCATTAAAAATATGTTGATTTCCTTCAAGTAAAAAGGCATCCTATAACCATGAATTATAGCTAAATCCTGCCAGAACACAGCTGTTCTTTATCTGAGTGATTTGCATTCACTTTGCTCAATCTTTCACATGTTGGCTGGTGTGAAGACAAAGATGAACAGTAGCGGTTGCGCCCATCAATATCCCACATACCATAACTGGAAAGGTTTATGCTTCCATCGCAGTCAGATATTTTGCCCCTAACTGCTGAAGATTTTAAACTGCTGCGTAAGCTCCCATAATATATACAGTTCCAATTTACCAATCCTGACAGTTTGTCATGGGTCCAGTATAACAAATTAATTGCGATTTTAATAAAGGACACATATGTTTGTACATATCCCTTATTTACCAGGTAGTAACACCAGCGTTGTGCTGCTTTGCTTTTCTATCTTGTTGGTATGAATGCTTACCCTCAGCTAGACTCTTCCCATGTCTCAGGGAAAGATTAGTTTTCAGGGATAGCCATAGTGTCCTTTGCATTCTTCTGTTCTGTTATATTTATTAGCCTTTTTACTTAAACTACTTACTCTTTTTATCTTTAACAATAAAGGTTTTTTTGTTGTGTTAATGAATATTCATATTTATTATTTATCTTGTGATACAAATTTTTAACTCTTCTCAAACTGACAGCAACACAAGCTCACAAACTTTCATAATAAAGTTCCTAAGAAATTACTTGATAGCTATCTTCTAAATATCTAGGTCAGTTTTCCAGAGAATAGAAACACAAACAAAACCAAATAGAAAAATAATGTATTTTTTCCACACGAGTGATCTCCGTTTCAAAATGAAGAGTATTTCTTTAATCACTTGAAGTTTCCAAAAAGATAGAAAATGTTAATTATTAGCTTTTTTAAAAGTAATTTTGTACTAAAATACCATACCAGTGATGGCAGAACAGGCACTGAGCAAACAGTAATATTAGTAGTCATCTAGATAGAAAAATCCTTGGGTTAAAAAAAAAAATAATTTTTAGACTTTAATGCAGACTGTTCCCTAGAGGTTTTCTAAAACATTCTTCCCTGTCCTTATTAGCATCTGAGTTGTAAAGAAGAAGTCATAGCAGTCTCATCAGGGATTTACACAGTACTTTCAGGCACCATTTCCATTTTTTGAATCAACAAAACAACTAATCTTGCTATTTTTCTTCACCTACCTTGCTTCATTCTGATAAAGTCCAGCTAAGACATGGCTTGTGAAGCTGGACAATTGGGTACCCAGGATGCAAATGTTTTTGTTATTCTAATTCTATTAGATTCACATA
>NW_010542451.1:0-789 GCF_000687285.1 Phaethon lepturus | reverse complement strand
GAGCCTGCTTCCGATCAAGATGCCAGGAGTCTGCATTAGAAACCTATTTGCCCAACCACTGACCGAGTCAGAGACAATTCAGCTCTGTGAGAAGGACTGATTTTGACAAAAAGCCAGATGCATTTATTTTCTTTTTTCGTACTTTGCAAGTGGAGTTAGGGGGAAAAAAAAGATACAGAAATAAAATGCAAAGTAAAAGAAAAAAAATCATTTATGGAAAGAGGAGAGGCATAAGACTGTGGGCAGGCAACAGGAGAAGGATGATAGCCATACACATGGAAGAAAAACAAGGAATATTAGGGGTGAGGTGCTCTATGTAAGAAATTAATTTTAGAATGTTGAATGACAAAAAGTTAAAGCAAAATCATAAATTAATGAAGAATGAAGTATAAAAATGAATGCCTCCCTGTTTCTGCTTTAACTGAAAATGGATCTCTCCCTGTCTGTCATACAATTAATTCCCTTCTCTGAGTAGTGTTAAACTTCAAATCTAGAAAAAAGTAATCTTTTGTTAAATATACTTAAAAGATAATGAAAAATGTCTATTTATTGTCAACATTTTCAACTATTCCTGTCAACACTCTCATGCTTGGCTTCTTTGAGTGCTCACCAATTCAGATGCACATATACATTTTCCTTTTTCCTATGAATCTGAACACCCCAAATACAGTACTAAGCCATGAAGACTTGCTTAGAACACTTGGATTAGCCAAGTCTGAAGTTCTGAAATACATCTTGATCGCATAGTGATGGAATAGAAAGATCGCATATTTAATAAAATAAATATAA
>NW_010542450.1:21098-26419 GCF_000687285.1 Phaethon lepturus | reverse complement strand
AACATTAGTGATTCTGTGTGATTCTGTGTGAATGTATTGAGGAAATGTATTAAAAAAAGAAAAATTACAGAGCACTGTAGGCTTGACTGTTGTGCTTCAGCAGAATATACTCCAAGCAACAATCCCATCTTGCGGATTTTCTGCATTGATCATATTGAGATGTATATTGGAAGTTGAGGGGTTGGTCATGATCCCAAATGAAAATTCAGTATGTGATCTTTTTGGGACTGATCATGTTCTTTCAAATTGCCCCGACTGTAAAGTTGAATATGTTTGCTAACAACGAGATCCTTTTTGAATATGCTTTTGGGAATGCAGAGATTTAATAAGGTTTTGGAGGTGTTTAATTTGCAGTCATTTAAGATTTTTCCTCAAGGAGTCGCAGCGTGGCTACATCTAGTGACATAGTGCCAGTATTAAATAAAGAAATCTACAAAATGGACACGTCTCTTAAGCCTTCTTCCCTATTGAGGGACTGTAAATTTTTGTAAATGCTTTCATTTTTTCAGAGCATAAAGCCTATGTGAGATTAGAATTTTATGCTGGTAACATATCTGACTTTAAGATCTGATACTATGATGTCGATATGATGGTCTGCATTATAGGTAGCCTTTTGTAAGCTATTTTGTAAAGAGCTTTCTGATGGAGTTAAATGAAAGGAGGACATGGTAGTAGTAACTGCACTCTAGATGATTGCTTCAGGTTTGATACCTTGCATAACAGGACAGGTAGGTCTGAAACTGTCGACATGAAGGCAGAATGAGGAAAAGAGTCCCCTTTTCAAGGGTGATATTAGAACTTTCCTCTGTCCCATGTCCAATTGAAATAAATTTCTTGTTCCTCTTTCAGTACTTGATGGAGTTTTGGATGAAATTATCATTCGGAAGGTTGCTGTCCACACTAACATCAAAAGTTAACACTGCAATAGTGGCCCAACATATTTGCTATCCTATTTTAAGGTCTCGTAGAAGTTCTAGTGAAATCAACTTAAATGACAGTAAAATTATTTTCCATGATATTTACAAGATGCCTACTGGAGCATTACACTTGATGTTAAAAGAGAGTTTGGAGTAGGAATAGAAATCAAATGGTTTAAAATGTTCATTATTTGCAAAGTGATAAAATCTGCTAATATAGCAAAGTCTACTTATCTATTTCAGCTTTCTGTGGGGTTCCTGATTTTGTATACCGTTATGATCTTTGTAATAATTGCAGCATGAAACCATTGTGTTTAGATAGTATGTAGACAAAATGATTTTAACTGATTTTGAATTCTGTATCTCAAAGTTGGACATTAGATAATTTACAGAACTTTCCTGGTTTTCTGAATCAGTTGCCTCCGCAGTGTAAATGAGAAACAGCTTAACAGTGAATACTGAGAAAATCTGGATCACTTAGCCTCTTCCTATTTAACTTCAAAGGACTTGCTGCAGGTCTACCTGCATCTAAAAGGGCTTTGTACTGCTATAGTTGATCACTGCCATTAAGGAGAGTAAAGACACTAAGGGTTATGCCAGTCTGTGCATATGGATAAAAGAAATGAAAGTCTCTCTGTAGCAAAAAATGGGTGTTTATATGACCTTTGAACTATGTACATGGTGTGAACTATTATGTATTTGAGAACAATTCTGTAGTGAAGAAGAAATTTAGAGAGTGAATCTAGCAAAAAAAAAATCCTTTCCTGCATTCTTTTTGCTCCAATATGTAATAATATCTCATATAAAGTTTTAAAAAAAATATTTCTTTATTCATTTTACTCTATGTTTCTAGCTTTGTTTGAAAATTTAAGTTGAATTACTGAGTCATGGAGCACAAACACTGAGTAATGGTCACATTTCCTAGATAAAAAGTTTTATGGTTTAGCATGTGTCAGTTTGGAAGGTAGATGGTGAGAAAGAAGTAGCTTAAGCAAGCAGCAGCTCCCGCCAGCTTGGGAATGTTGTTGATTTTGTAATTATCATTACCTTTTCAGTCTTTTTTTGTTTGTTTTTTCCTTTTTTTAATTTTCCTGTTGTGGAGAGCTTTGTCTTGGAGCTGTCATCTTCTAAGTTTATATTGCAGGACATATACAAGAATGTACTTTTAATATAGCTATATTGAATTATATAAATTAATATTTCCTTTAATGTTGAATCCTTATAAAAAAGCAGTCTGAGACTGTAAAGTTTAAAAATATGTTTCTATTAATTTTCTTTTTAAACAAGATTTCCATATAACATCAAAAATTAATTAGCTGCTAAGATCTGAGCAGTGCCACAAAATATATCTTAGTCCAACTGAACAAGAATGTGTTTATAGTTACTCAGCACTTGATTTGGAATTTGGCAAGATCTTCTCTTCAGACTAGAAAACACACAGATGCAATTTCATATTATTTAGTACTGTGTTGTGCTCTCTTCTTTATTTTAAATAGATTGTACAATCCTGCCAAATTTTCAAGTAATTTTGTTTCTCTAATCTTTGCAACAGATCTATTTATATAATATACATAATGGCTAAAATTACTATTTAACTTCAAATCCCTCTGAAACATAAAGTAATAAAATACATACAGCTTAAAATGGGAAATCAAATAGAGATGGATCAGCATTTTAAAATGTGTATTTCTCCATTTTTTCTCTTTGAAAGAGTATAGTATCGTCATGTTAGGCAGAAACCATGTCTTATGCATGGCACTGTAGGACAATGGAGGTACTCTGTGAATAATACTGACAGCAAGGACTTACTACATGATTCTTTCTCAGTTTGGACACAATGTCTTGCTGGGAGGAGTTGCAAGCACTCTGGAGGACAGAATCATTTGGTATTTGAAATGATCTTGAGAAGTCAGAGAATAGGATGCAAATCAGTAAGAAGAAGTACAATGCTATCCATCAGCAGAAATATTGTGTACAGAGAAGAAAATGCTAGGTAAGGTAGCAAAAAGACCTCTAGGCTGAATTGCTAAACATGAAAACCACTATCATGCTGTTGTGACAGAAGCAAGGATTATATCAGGATAAAGTACTTCTGTTCTTCTTAGTAGTGGTGAGGCATCAGCTGGAAGGCTGTAGCCTCTTTAGGATATATGCCTGGAAAGACCTGAACCAGCTGGGGAGAATTTGGAGGAAGAGAGTGGAAGAGGATTTGGAAAGTGTAATCTCTTTGTATGTGTGTAAAAAATTAGAAGAATTTGCTCTGTTTAGTGTAGAGAAGGAAAGAGATAGCAGTTCTCAAATATTTAAGAAGTTGTTTACAAGATGAAGGCAATCTGTTATTTTCTGTGTCCACACAGATATGACAAGGAGATTATATTATACATTAGGATGGCTAACTAATGGTAAGGATGGTTAAGTTTGGTTTAAGTTTGCTTAGACATCTAGCAGAAACTGTCACTAAAAGTTTTTTAAGTAGATTTGACAAGCATCTGTCAGAAATGGTTTGGATTTAGTTGAAACTGCCTTGGATCTTTCAATCCATGGAGGGATTATTTTGCAAATGGAATCTGTTTTCACATTCTTCTACACTTCTGTCATTACAAAAGAGAAAATAAAGTTTCTACCTAGTTGTACTCCTTCTGTTCTCTCATGCAACTTTCTAAATGCTTAATTAAATAGTAAATTTCTTTTTTTTCTTTTACAGATCTTCTGTCATTTTTACTTGTATTGTCCCCTTTCAGTTTTATCAGCTAGGCTTTGTCAGTCTCTCTCTCCCTCTGCCCCCCCCCAGCTCTCATTTACTTTGTCATCTTTGTATCTTTTTACTAACTTCCTTTCCCTATTGTGTAATATGTTTTACAGATTTGCCTTGCAAGCACCTTTCATTTCTTAGATGCCCTATCCCACCTGCCTTCCTTTACCATTGCCAGCACCCTCCCGCTTTGTTCCTTCACTTGTTTTTGTCTTTTTTCTATGTTGTTTTTTTATTTTTTAGCATATACAAGATGTCATCTTTTTCTCCTTTATCTGCGTTACTTCTAAAATAGTGAAGTTTAAATCCCTACAAAATATAATTTGACGGAAAGATTATGAAATAAATGAAGGCAGTCACTTTAGGTAGCCTCCAATTAAAGAGCTCTTTTTGGTTTATCTAAGAAAACAAAGTGTACACTGTCACTGTGTATGATCTGCCAGTGCCTGTCCTCCAGTAGCTTTTGTCTATTCCAACCAGATTTGACATGTGGGTAGGCGTTTCAAAGATGTTAAGTTTTTCCAAGTTTCATGAAAATTGGCATCTAACTAACAGGAAGAAGGACCCAAATTATTTTCTTATCTCAATGAAAGGAGTTATAAATGAGCCCTTTACATATTCTGTAGTGTAGCAGTCCACTGACTAATCAACTCATGTCTTGGTTAGCCAGCCAAGCTCCAAACCAGTCCTATGCACATGCCCAGAAAAGAGTACCAAGGGAAGCTATGTTGGTCAAGCTCAGTGACACGGAGGGGAGCTGGGCTTCGCTGAGGAATTATTGCACAAAAATGCATGGAAAATCAGACTTTACTGATTCTTATGGTCATGGGAATGCTGGGGTGGGGTTTTTTGGCTGTAAAATGTTTTTAGCGTTTTTTCTCTGTTCTTTGCCACATCAGTAAGAGCATCACTTAATAAATAGCTATTATTTCAAATAATAATATGATCTTTCTTTCATCCATTATTCCTGTTTTATCTTAATTTTTTTGAGAACCTGTTACATTGTTCAAAATTAGTGTGGATCAGTTTCACAAGTGCATTAAGATCTTGACCCATTCATGCCAGGAAGAGATAAGGTGAACTGAAAACGATACTATTGGTACTTTAAGCTAGAAGCATCATACTGTGTGCTAAGTACATTCTTGGACTTTGCATTTGCTGTTGCAGTGCATTGGCTGATTACAGATTTCTGTGCAATTTATGTGACAGCTTAAGAAAAGACTTTTAAGTTTCCAAGACTTAAAGCTTTCAAGCAGGGATGATCTCTCTGCGTTGTTTTTAATGACGATTTGTCTGTTTATCTGTTCTGTATTACCAAACTCTTTTTGAAATTCTGTTTGTTTGTATTTCTGAATATTAAAATGAAAGGTACTGATGGTAGTGAACTTGATAAGTGTAAGGTAGCTCTGAAACAACTGAATCAGAACTAAATTATTGAGCAAACAAAGCTAGAGAAGGGAAAGGATGAAAGAATTACAGTGTTGAAGTAAACACATAGAAATCCAACTGTCCTACTATTCTTCTGACCTGTGGGGTTGTGGGGTTGTGGGTTTCTTTTGTGAGCTGGGTTTTTTTTGAGATGTTTAAGATTCATTCTGGGAGCTGATAAGGAAGTGGAGAGGAGTCTGTAGCTAATTCACAGGCTGGTTGAA
>NW_010542450.1:868-21067 GCF_000687285.1 Phaethon lepturus | reverse complement strand
CCTGCTGAATGTGTGTTTTTTAATGCTGCTGAGAAAATTATGCTGTTGTAAGGCTGAGTGTCAGCATGCCTAGAGTGCTTTTCTCCTTTTCTACGATTTCTTGAAACTGAAGAAATGAATAAATTTATCCTTATACAATGTGAATCTCATTGCAAGTGAAGAAATAAAATGTTTGTCACAGGCTGTTGGGGGTGTTTATCTTTGCTGAAGTTTCTTTAGCTGTATCTGGATGTTTGACTAATAATGCATTTATTATTCTAAAATAGTATTTTGAATTTAATGACAAAATCAGAACTGACTTAATTATAAATAAGTAAAAAGATAACAACAGTTTTTAACTAAGTGGTTTAATAAATACTTGATCAAATTTTTTGTTTCCTCATTACTCTATTTTTAAAAAATGGAATTCAAAAGTGTCTTCATTTCTAATACTTAGAATAAAAGATGTGATTTGTATGAACATATGCAGCAATTATGCCAAAACTAAATTTCTTCAGTTCTGTGGTTACTATGGTAACAAATATTCACTGTATTTCATTTAGACATATACAACAGAATGGAAGATGGTAGGTTTAAGATTTAATAATCTTTGCAAAAATATTGTGCTATAGTACATGATATTTTAATTACGTGTAAGGGGACAGATCAAATAACTAACATGCTTAGTAGCACGAACTTGGTAGTAATCATTAAAACATATTTGGATGATTCTTGTGGTAATAGAATTTCAGGTACTCATTTCTAACAATTGAATTGAATTAGTTTTTTGCTTGAGTAAGGAGATTGCTCCTGCTACTGCCAGGTCTCTGACCTCCTGGGAATAAGGAAGAGAATGGCAATTCTCATATTGTTTTGTTTCTGGCCTTGGAATGCGCGAGGAGGGACACTGAAATAGTAGATTAGGTAGCACCTTTAGTCAGAGATAGTTATGTGAACCCATGACACAGGATGTGAGCAGCTCTTAATCTTAAGGTATTTTATTTTCTCAGTATTACTTGGTAGAAGTATAATTCCTCATTTCTGATTCATGTCAGAAAGGTGGAACTCAAGAATATATAAAGACAAAGTGTATCATTCATGACTATGGCACAGAATACCTGGATTTAACTCCCTTACCTATTACAGATTTCCAGTGCCCTTGTTTTTCATCCTATTAATTGTCTGTGGGTTTGTTTGTTTAGAGTTCAGATTTGTATTGAGGGCTGTGGAAAAAGAATAGGGATTACATTTATTTTAGTTGCAGACTATCTAACTGGAATGAACCACCAGAATAGTGGAATACTGGAAAAAAAATCAAGTTGATTTTAATACAGAACTATTTCAGGTATTTATTTGATAGTAGTAAGATCTCAGCTATAATATTTTTAGTTCTGGATACCATTAGAAGTTTGTGAAGAGTACATTATTTGATCTTAATTCCCTTCTTAAAGCTTGAAGTAGCTGATATAACGGACTAGTTCTTGGGATCTTGTTCCTATGAAAGGAATAAAATATAACAAAGAACCTAAGGGATTTTTCCAGTCTTTTGTTGTTTTTAATAGTAATTCTAATATTTTTGTCAGAGTTGGTGGCTTATATTAGCCAGCCTATAAAATTCTACATGAAGCCTTGTTTTCTAGTGTGAGATGTGACTATAACACATTTAATGCTGCAAACTGCTATTTAAACAATGCTGTGTACTGTTTTGAAACATCTGCACTAACTGTAGTTTGGGGGAATAATTACAGGGACAGTAAGTCCTTTCTGCGTATTCTGAAGTAAACCTGGGCTGCATATCAGTGGTTAAAAGGATTCACTGCATCGCTTGAGGACAGGCAGCAATTGTGCAAGAAATTCTAGGACCCTAAAACCAAATGGTAAAATGCTGTATTTGCAGAAAGTTAACACTTGGAGGTCAGGAAATTATATAATAAAATGAAGATTGTTCATGGAATGTTAGCTCCTTTTAATGATGAATTAATTTGTAATTTTTATTTATGCTGACTGCATTTTGGGGAATTCCAACACAAATGTCATAGTCACAGTGAAGCAGGAATCTATCAGAACATGTTAAGCAAAATCCTTCTGTGATTTGATGATGTCTATTGTGCTTATGAGGTAGATAAGTAAACTAAGTGCAAATTGAGATTAATAGAGAATTAGAGGTTCAGTGAAGAGCTGGGAGTTGATGAGAAAATGGTTCTTATAGAATAAGCTTTTTATGAAGCATATTTATGAATACCCCAAGACTAAGCTTTGGGAATGGCATTTATGATGAGAAATAGCAGTACTTTTATTTTATGTGAGGAGAATTTCTAACATTTGGATTCTGATCTCTTTCATTGAAAAAATTTTATTGAGGACTTTGCTTTCAACAAAAATTTTGTTAGTTCCTCATCCTTCTATTTGAGATGCTGGTATTAGAAATTTATTTTTAACAGTTGACAAATTATTTCTATTATAGTAAAGTACCATGAAAGTAGTGAAACGGCTGTGTGTGTTTACTTTAGCTTTAGTCATATTTAATAATATATACAATGTACATATATTTTATATATACATGTACCTGATGAAAGATTCACAATGCTTTTTTTTCTCCTTCTTTATGGAGTAGCATACAATGACTCTTAAAACATATACTGTAGTAATATGCCTAATGTAGTGGTTATCTTTGTCAGAGTGAGAAAGTTATTTTGAATTCTGTAAAACACTTTGTGCAGAATAACAATTCCTGGAATTCAGAGGTATATATTACAGAATTGTGAGTGCTAACTTACTGAATTTGGCTTATTTTTTCTGGATAGGACAACATAAAATAAATTCTTAAATTTGTTTTTTAATAGCTACGACTGTGAATATAAAAGCCTAATATTTATGTATGTTGAGGCTATGATTTTTGACAAATACTAGATGAACTACATGCTGACTACTTTTTTTTCTAAGCTGCAGATTGAAATGATACTTTTGTCATCAACTGTGGATTTATCCAATATATTTTTTTTCAGTGGTTTGTTATGTGCAATGGAATGTGTCTTTGTGTTGTGTTTATGATTCCGTATCAGGCCAGTGATGTTCTCACCTTTTTCTTAGCATATGCTCGCATATCAGGTAATAGTCTGTTCATACATTGTTCTGGATGTATCTGGCTCTATAAGCAATAATAAATTGAAACTGTTTCTTAAGCTTTTTTCCTGGATTTCATCCTTTCATATGTAGTATTTTTTCCTCTTTCCTCCTTTCTCTAGAGCTATTCTGTCTAACAACACTTATTTTCTTTGACTTACTAAGAGTTTCAGATTCTTTATACTCCTTGTTGGAGCTAATATGGTCCATCTGGTCTGACTGTCAGGATGAGCCTGTAGGAGAGTAGAATATCACTTTGCAGAGTCCAAGAAGCTGACATCCTGTCAGAGATGTAGTTAAAAATTCCTGCTTGCCAAATCAGCATATTTCTTTGAACAACATTGAGTCCCACCATTGGCAGTAATTGTTTCAGGAAATTGAAAAAGCCACCAAACTTGGAAAAAATAGGTATTAATGTGCAAATGGCATGCAAGAATGGCTCATATCATACACTTGCCATATATTTCCTAGGGAGAGTTGCATAGTTGGTTGAGAATGTGGTGACTTGAAACTTTGTTATATGTATTATGAACTTTAACTAATTTAGAAAAATCTTTTCCATAGCTTTGGTTTGAAACATTTTGTTGGTATTGTTCAGAGTTTCTAAGTGAATTAGTTTGTTATAGTAACAGAGCAATAATGTTGTCTTCATTGCAGTGCATGGAAGTTCATGTAGAAGATCAGCTGTAAATTCAGCATTTCTTTTGACGAGCTTGGTACACTTACATTCTTCTAACAACTCTTTGGAACAGACGTGAGTTTGAGTTTGGTACACCAATGATTTGAGGTGTGGAGAGTGTGAAGAGCATATTTTGGTCTTGCTCTTTGTTTTCTCTGTCCATCCAGCCAGTTGGACTCCTAGACAACTGTTTTCCATTTCAGAGAATTTACAATAAACATATCTCTATTTTTTAATGGTACTACTTACAAGGATATGGAATGCTAAAATCTATGATCTATGCAATATTTGTTTCCAGTGTTTTATATTGCAGAAGACTGTAATATAGGTGTTGGGTTTTGGTTTGGTTTTTTTTTCTTTTTTACTAGGCAGTTTTTGTAGGTTGATAGTAGTTGGAAACCACAGTTTATTGTGGACTTCTAATATGCCAATTGCACGAGTTAGAGGTGGGTGGGAAGGGGGAGATGTCCACCTGGACCTCTGTACGACAATGCAGTTGTTTGTCAAATGTATGAATTTTAAGGGCAATACAATATTTTGGTAAATTATCTCAGCTTGAGGTCCTGAGGCTTAACCACCTAAGTTTTCAGCCAGTATTATTTTTCTGAATTATGTAAATTATAAATAAATAATGTTGGTTTTGTTTGTTGTAGTAAATCTACATTACAAGTTTATATGCAAATTAGGTAGATTATTTTCCTCTCATATATGTCTTCTGTCCATTGAGACAACAGTGTTTCAAACTACAGGTTTATGGACCTCTCTTCCATTGACAGTTTCTTAATTAAAATTCATATTCACAGGTTAACCATTTTGTTTTTCACATTTTTCGAGGTAGTGTTGATTACCACAGTCATGATAGGCTCCAAAATAACCTGTATAACTTAAAAAGACACATAGCTTGAAATTTGACAGTTTTGGTTTTTATTTGCTTTTTAACTGTAATTTCATTATTTAAAAGAGGATCCACTGTGTGATTTGTACTGCCATCAGCTGTTTAATTGCTGCTTTTCCCTTAGTAGGAAAAGTGAAAATGGATTTGCTAACCTTTAAAAGTACTCTAGATATATCACTGTTGGAATACATTTTCTTGCTAATGAAAATAAGAGTTTTTAAAATGTGTGTATATATATGTATATCTATTATTATTTTTCTAATCATTAGGCTGAAAAGAGCTACCAGCAATAATGTTTGACACACAGTCATTTTCCTGTTCTTCTAAGGACCGTAATGAGCCATCCCAAGGTACATCAGATATGTCTTCTATTATACAGTTTTCAAAGGGTTTAATGAAGGACTTATATCTTAAGATATAAGAAATTATTTTATATTTTGTATTTGTAATATTATAGAACACTAGTCCTCTTTCTTGGTTCTTATGTCACACTGCTTGAAAAACCTTCATACAAATGATGCATTTCTAGATTTTTAGTGTCAGTCATTGACTTACTGGTGTCACTCCATTCTCTAATGATAATTCAGTTTTCTATCTGAAACCAAAATTGGCTGTATTTCACTTGTCATTTAAATTTAATTTTTAGATTTTAAGGAAATGGCAAATAATTCCACTCTCTCACTGAGTTGTATTTCTAGCTTGCTTTTACAAAGGGATTAGATGACTTGCATGTATAAACGGTTGCATTTACCAAGGAAGACCAAAGCAGTTAGGGAGTATTCTTTTTTTATTAAAGCTGTTAAAAAAATTTCAGATTATTTTTTAAATGTTGGTATTGTTAGTTACATTAGTGATGTAAAGAAAATAAACATAATTTTTACAACATTAATGATAATTTAGTAAAATGTAAGAATAATAACAGTAGAAGCAACTAGGGGAAATTAAAGTAATGTTGGTCTCAAAATGTGAACTTCTGTGTTGTGCTTCAGAGTACAAGAAAGGGACAAAATAGGGTTGTGCTGTGAAGGCATCCTGTGAAGATTTCTGGCTCTAGGAACAGGCAGAGCAAGAACCTATGAAACAGGTTTTGATATCCGTTTCAGTGGTCTGTCTTTTCAAACAAAATCTTGCAAACCGTCTTTTCTGTTCCAGTAAGCCTGTTTATGATAAATTAAAGTTAAAAGAGCCTTATGTAACCTACAGACTTTTAATCTTTTAGGCTGACACTCTAATTAAGACACTAAGAGATTATTCTTTAAAAAAAAAAAAACAAACAAAAACCCAACAAATCCACAGAATGTATATGAAGGTTATCTGGTTCTATTTTACAGTTTAATCACTGTGACTGTTACTGCTATTTTTGGTTCATCTCCAAGGCACATTAAAGCATTGTATCCCCCTGAACATAATTAGGTTAATGTTTCATGTTTGTAGGACAGCTTCTTACACTTTTTAATAGCTCTACTGCTAAGTTTCAGTGTCTTGTTCTGCTTCCTAATGCCTTTCATTAGTGACCTCTGCAGTCAAATTCCTATTCTGTGTATTAATTAAATAGTTAACATTCAGTAGTGTGCCACAGTGTCATTTATTTACGTGGTTATAAGGCTAACAGAGTTTAAAGAAAACATAATTTTGAAATCCACATGTTCTTGTAAAACAGCTCATTTAGCCATGTAGCTTTAAATTCCCAGCACAGGAGCTACTGTTCTAGGACTTCATTCCTTCATAAGGTTGAAGAAAACATTTGCTGGAACTAAGTATTTTATACATAAGAGTAGCCTAAGCTTGCCTCTAAGACCCTGTGACCTTTTCTCTTTTGCTCTGGGTGTTTCTATAGCAGCTACCACCTTTGCCTTTTTGGGTTCTGATACTACTTTTCTGTTTCGACAAAATCTTTGCTGAGGATTAGTGTAAAATTATCAAACTCAATTTGTTTGGGATTAATTATGTAAAATTAGTTATAGGAAATTGTATTTTGACCCTAGCCTCCTTTATTGTATCTCACCTCTTTGAAATTATTCCTTCATACTCTTCAAGCATTTTTCAATCTCTCTCCTTGTATTTGAGTTTATATTAAAAAAGGAATAACATGTTGTGCAAAAAGTGTGTATAGTAATAGATGTAGCTGTTATGTTCTCTTGGGTAATTTCAAGACCAAAACTTACCAAGTTCCAAATTAAAGGAAGAAAATCAGATATGAAAAAATCTGGTGTCAGCCTGCATGTGAAGTTTACAGCCTTCTGTATTCTCTTTCTCCAGATAAGAATGAGTGGATCACCACAAGGCAACGTAGCTGTGCTTTTGTAAATACTCCATTACCCTGTATTAACAAAGCTATTCACCACATTCAAGAATTAGAATTAAAGATGAAGAAAAGCTTTCAACAGGTACATTTATCGTTGAAAGTGGCCAAGTGCTTTTTATCTTTATAGGAACAAATATATTTTTAAATAGGATACTATGTTGATTTTTAAAAAAATTTAACTTCATATCATATGTACTCTCCAAAATAGTGCCCAGCAGGTTCATTTACTAGTCATGACGTGTTTTTCATCTATTCAACAGTTTTGGCAAATCAAACTATCTTATTAAAATCAATATACCACAATATCATAATGTAATATCAATATATCATAAGGATTAGTAAATTCATATAAGAAGATTCAGATACACACAGAGTCAAGTTGCTTCAATGATTTCAATTTTCTGCAAAATAGTTTTTGGTACTAATCTTGAATAGATGGTCAAATTGAGCTGTGTGCCATATTATGTCATTTACAGTCAGCAATGTTTTTTCCCGAACAGACCTAGCAATTCCTTGATTAAAAAGTTTCTTTACTCTCATATTGAGAAACACGAATTTGAAAATGTTATGGTTCCTTCTCTAACCATACATGATGTTTTCCTAGCCTATGTAGATTTTATGTGACTAGAAACCAGAATAAAAGGAAGCTAAAGAAATGGGTAGGTAGATGAAGAAAGAATGCAATATATACCATTTTAAAGTATAGTAAAATCTTCCCATTAGCTTCTTTGAGAACATGACTAGTATAATTTAAATAATTAACTTTTACTGGAGAAGTGTTTTCCAAATGTTGATAAATTTTGCATATGTCTACACTGCAAGTAGGAAGATCTGATCACTGCTTCAACAGACAAGTTATCTTTAAATAATTTATCTCCATTACTGACAATAATGTCGTCATAGCAGCACATCAGGAAAACTAGCTTAGTTTAGTATTCCGCAAATGCTGTTAAATACTCTGCAGGGAGATTTCTGCAACTGCAGCAGCAGAAGTTGAAGAATCCAAGGTGCATGAACTACAGTCATATCTTGATTTACGGTATAGACATTAATTCGATAGGTAATTTTATATTGCCTCATTCACCTTTATTTAAAATAATGTGAGAAGAGTGAAATTATTTTAATGTCATAATTTTGTCATCTATATATGAATTAGATGGATAAGCATTGACATGTCAGATGTTTATTCATTTTAATGTTAGCTTAAATTGTTTGTGTAAGTCTTGTGCATATTTTCTGCATCTATTCTAAGTTCTTGTTACTTAATATACAGAGATTCAAAATAGTCTGAGGCCTCTAGATGGTGACATCATTATAACTATGAGTTAAGAGGAGAAAAGGTGGGGTTGCTATAAAATGAGTATTTTACTGATGCTCTTAAAAAATGAAAATTAGGTGTATAAACTGAAATGACTATACTACAGATATAGGGAGTTTTGGTTTTACTTGTTTGAATATGAATTTATTTATACCTCTGATAGTAAGTGAAGTTTTACCAGCAATCTGTCCAGTTGACATGGAAAACCTCATATCCATATTGTTAAATTCTTACTCTCCAAACCAGGATAGACATTATGCACATTGCTTTTGAGGAATGGTCCCTGACCCTTTTCAGTTCCTGAATTGTGCTTGGAAATGGATTAGGAATGGTTTGTGAATGTGGTAATGTCCCTTACTGGTTGTACCAGTAAGATTTAGTAACAATTTAATGGTGTAGGTGATCAAGTTAACTTATCTGGCTATGTTTTATTTACTGTTGTAGACATAGCCCTAATGAAGAAAAAGCATGTGAAGTTCAGACAGAATCTCTGCTGTAGTTTTGTGATTAAAAGCAAAGTACAGAGGTTAAGAGTGAAAATAGAATTAACAATAATAAGGGATTTTTAAAAAATATTCTACAAAATTATATAATACGTAACATATATGTACAAAACCTGTGTTTTACTACTAGCTGTTTGGAGATGCACAGTTTTCAGGAATTCAAAAACCTTTGTAATTAATTTAAAATCTTAAAAAGCATTCACCTGTACACTAATTAGGTCCTCTTCAGTGGCCTATTATACTTTGTTAGAAAACAGAAAAAGTACATAACATCTGAGATGTGTAATGGAGTTTATGTTTTGTTTTTACAGTATGGTTGTGTGTTTAAGGAGGAGAAGATACCATGGTAAGGATCATATATAAAAAAATCATACAAAATAATGCATTTTTTTTAATGTCAGGTAATTATTTGATGAGATGTTAGTTGGGCTATAAAGTCTGCTCTGTGAACTGTAGAGTGTACTAAGTTCTTCTGTGATGTAGAATGCATGTAGAATAAGCATTCTTAGTGTCTGCAGTATTTAGTTACTTCAGAAGACCGAAAGTCTTTAAGGAGAATTTCTCATTTCTTTTCTACTCGATGCTTAATTTCCAAAGATTCAAGATGATAGCAGGTCTCAGGACCCACCTAAGTGATGAATTTCTGTTGGTAACAGTTGCTCAGTTATTGATACTTCTGAAATTGTGCCAGTTGTAGCTCAGGTACCTAAATATGAGTAAGGGTCCTTATTTTAAGCTCTTGTTGCTTTAAGTTTTGGGTTGGAACATGATGTATAAGCATTCTGAATGTTTCTGCATACTTACTCTGATCTTTGAGAAGTTCTCTAAATATTGTGTACAATTTTCTGAATTTGCATAGAGTCGAATTTGCTCTCATTTCAGCTTGGCTAGACACAGGGAGAGGACAAGTAATTAAAAAAGGGAGTAGGAAAAAAGTTTGAATGAAGCATCTATTTCTCCATCACAAGCTGTAAAAAGATGTGGGAAAAAACCCAAGTTTTTTTCTTTTCTGGTTTTCCTATACTGCATACTGTTAAGATCCTTATTAAATGCATGATTTTTGTGTTTTCAGTGTAGTTTGCCAGCTACTTATGTTTGATTCGGAAAACTTGTAAGACAAAATTGCCTTGAATCACACTATAGTGTTTACAACTACATATCTTTAGAGAGCAAGAGAGTATGCTTGTTAAAATCAAAATGGAACATGATTCCTAAATTAAAATAACAAGTTGAAGAATTGTTTTTTCTAGATATGTTTGCACTGGAGATATCTAGAATTTAGTAGTATTTCTTTTGGTCTGTTTTTGTGCTCTTTAAGCCACACATGTGGGCATGAGCAGATGGTGGTTATCCTTCCCTTCAACTGATAAAACTGAAACATCAGACCTGTAGTGGCAAAGGTATCTGTGTCTGCACAGAGACGGCACTAAATATTTCTGCCACTTAGAAGAGTCTGGGAAGTATAGCATATATTCCTCCTGTATATTCAGAACTTGGAAAGAGTAACAACTTTTCTACAATAGTTTCTCTTTGGCACATCCTTGGGTATGAGGACAAAAATTTAAGATCTCTGTAAGTACAAGATGTAAAGAAATCTGTTTCTTGTATTTCTGTAAAGAAATATGAGAAAAGCACTTATATGGGAATTGCACAATTAATAACTCTTCTATATGACTTGCAGTATTTTTTAACACTTATTCCATTTAACTAGCCAGCATTTAAATGTGTAAGATTCAAGAAAGGAAATTTTGACTTAGTGAAATTAATATTTACTTAAAAATGGTAATTTAAATTCAGTCTAAAAGTTTTTAGTCACAGTGTTTTTTATCTACAGGATAACAAAACAGGTCAGTGGTGAATCTATTGGAGATACCTGGTTATCATTATCCACTAAGTTGGATTTTAAAGGAGCTGATGTATCTTGTGAAGGTAAGAATATTTCATAATATTTTGTGAGTGGTAAAAGTTACTTATCCTCATTTAATATATGCTTTGCATTTGTAACGATAGTTGCTCGTTGCCTGCTCTGTCCTATGTAAATGATGTGAGTATCCTTTGAAATCTGTGTGTATCACCTGTCAAGTTGAAAGACACATACATTTAAAATGTTATATTAAATACTATTAAATCATCCTATTTACAAGAAGATAATTTACATTTCTGTATTTAGATTCATACCGTATTTTAACTCATCTAGGATTTGAACAAGCTGAACTAGTTATGTTGGTTGTTGGAAATTCTAGGGCCTTTTTTCATTTAGTTTCTGTAAAACAAATAACTGCATTGCTGTTACAGGGAATTCATAATGTACACCCAATGTAGAGTTCTGTTTTTTACAGCTTACATCTTTACTCAGATTATGCATTTTTTAGTGAAGTTTTAAATATTAAGGAGATTGTGTGCAATTTTTTTAAGGCAATGTGCAACCTTTTAAGTACTACTAGCCTGAGGCGATCCTGTCTGTAGTAAATTGTGCGATAAAATTTCTGTTGATGGCAGTGAAGCCAAAAATGCACTCCAGATTTTAAGTAGTTGTCCTTCTTTTCAATGCTTGCAGTTTTAAATCAAAATAATTTAGGGAATTATTGACTGTGGAATGAAAATGGAAATGTCTTGGACTCTGTAGCATATATATATTTTTTATAGATCAGAACAATGGATGGTGGCCTCAAAGAATCTTTCAACAAAACAAATAACTAAGGCATTTTTGACAGCCAAATTTCACAGAATGAAATGTTGATGATTTATGTGTATCACAAGTAAAACAGTGCTGTTGAGATGTTACACTAAATATCCTTAAAACTCCAAAGACTTTAATGAAGTCATTGATACTTCGTTAGGAAAATAAAATGAAATAAGTATTCTTTAAGAAATTGTGATGATTAGGAACTTGCACTATTATTTGGATGATTACTTACCTAAGCAATGAGGCAAAGATGAAAATTTTGTACCATCTATATTAATACATTTTTATTGCAGTCTGCCTCAAAAATAAGCTGGAGGAAAATGCTATTGAATATGAAAGTTTTGTTTGTAAACAGTTCCGCTTGCCTTGATAGATGTGGAGAGGCTAGCTTTATATTGAGAAAGAAGCTGAAATAAAGTGTATGTTTAAACCTTCATAAGAAACAATTATAATGTATTTTTAAAGACAGCAATGCAACCAATTGTGCTTACTGTGATACATGTGAACAGGCCAACTTTATGTTGAGAATGAAGCTCAAATAAAGAGCATATGATTAAGCTTTCATAAAAAATATTTTTTAATGTATTTTTAAAGATGGCAAGACATTAACCTTGAAGCAGGAGACAGAAGCTTTGCTATTGGAAGTTACTGAGCTAATTAAGCGGCTGGAGGCTGATCGTGAGGAGGCAGAAAAGGCTTTGGAGTTGGAGAAACAGAGAGGGAAAAAGCTTGGCATGAAAATTCAGTGTATGTCACTTTGGAGGCTTCAGCAGCTCCCTGCAGCCGTTCAAAAAGGTATTCGTGTTGAAACTAAGAATATTTGTTATTTTTCAGTCAGTTCATTGCCAAGAATAAGAATTATGAAATTACTATAGTTGTGTTTACTGTAATAGGAGTACAATGTTTACTCTTCTGAATTTGGGATTTTGAATATACATCTGGGAAAAAAAATTGAAAGTACTATGAAATGTTCAGCATTGTTTGAGAAATAGCACAAGAGTGGACAAGACTCTCTTAAGGTGGTAATAAATACTCAGTTTGGGGCAAGGAATGAGAAGCTGAAACAATTATAAAATAATGCATTTAAGTTAAACCATAGATTAAACCACAAATTAAAAAAAAGTGTTTTGAGAAAAATTTAAAAAGTTTAAATTGATAAACTTGAATAAAATTTATAGTAGGAATTGTTTGATGTAACCATTGACAGGTCTCCTTGAACTCCCAGATTCTAAGAGCATTTAGTATTCCCTTTTGTGATGAACTGACATCTACACAACAGAATTAAAAATAAATTAAAAATAAAAAAGCAGCTACTTAGCAGCTGTTGCTGTTTGTCTTCTGACTCATGGTCAAAAGCAGGTCCTGTCTGAACCTAGACTTACAGAAGTTGTGTGATTTGTAACAGTAGGTTCCTGAATGTAAAATCGCAGTTACTCTATTGCATATTCTGGGGCACATCATCCTGCGATCTTTGACAAATACTTCACAATCCAGAATGTGGTGACAGTGCGAGAGTCTTTCATAACTGTGTTTACTGATAGGTAAACACTGGGTGAAAATCAGTGTATAATGTAGGCAAGCCAGGAATTGTTTAGTCCCAAATGCTTTTTTTTTTTTTTTCTCTCTCTCTCTCTCCCTCCCCCTGTCCCCAAGAAGGCAAAATGTCAAATAGTGTACATCCCTAACAATGTATGAGAACAATATTTGCTTGTTTGTTTATTTTAGCTAATGGCTAACTCTTGACTTGGAAACTAGAAACCTGTGTTAAGGTGTTAGCAGTTTGCAGAGGTTGCTTTCTTTAAACACAATTGCCTCTAAAGGACAAATAAATAATCAGAATTAAAATTCATTAATAGGTTAGAAACTGCTTTTAGGATAAAATCCAGTGGCAATGGAAGAGTCAATTTTGCAGAAGCAAAGAACTTTAAGAAGACAAGGTTCATAATATAATCTTCATTCTTCAGCACAGTAGTTCAGGATTAGAGCTGCAGAGATGTTACTTTTTAGTTTTTGATGTACTCACCTACAGTGATGCAGCTGTAAATCAGTTTTGCGTGTTGCTATACATTCCTGTTACTTTTACTTTACTGTTTAGCATTCTCTATAAATATCAAAAGTTTGGTATAGTGGAATATAACTAACACATTTTCATTTCTGTTAATATATGCAATGATACAGTATTTAAAAAAAAAAAAGGAAAATAAACTAGCATGAAGTTTGACTGTGAAAATTAACCAACACCCTTGATTTATCAGTGGGCTATGTCAGTATGGTGTTGTATCCTTGGAGTAAATTTGTAATTTTCAGGATTATAACTTTTCATAGTATTATCTATAAGACAAAAATTATGCTAAAATGGAATTGAGGATAAAGGGAAAAGACCCTCGGGGATGTTGTAATTATCCCTAATCTAAGTGTTACAAACCCAGGAGATTCTTAATTAAGTTTGCATGACCCATTCAGAGTAGACACTGAATCCTGTTATTTCTTCAGACTTCCCTAGATTTCCATTATTGCTAGCTCCTGCTGCATCTATGTCCTGTAGCACATTCAGGTAATTGCAGTGACATAACCTATCTACTGAAATTATCTTCTCTGAAATAGAACAAAAATCCAATATAAAACACATTTTATTAATCTTAATGTTAGGTATCACTTTTTATGATATAGAAAAGCCACTTATGCATACAATGTCTCTTTAAATTTTAGTAGCAATAAGATAATAATTTTGTAAATTTGTGATTTATGCCTTGTTAGCACAGCAAAATTTGTTGACTGTTAAGGGATTGCACTGAATATTCCACAGCTACTTCTCAGAGCTAGAGAACCTTTTTTTTCTCAGTGAAACGTGCTTCTTTCTGTTAAATTTACAGCAAAGTTTACTGCTCTTGAGATGTTTTCTGATATCTGTTTTCATATCTGATAATCTTACTTTTCTTTCCCTGGTTTCATACCAATAATTTTTCCATGTAGAACATCAGCTGCTGCAGGACACCATGTCTGATAAGCTTTGTTCCCTGAGCAAAATAAAACATGTGTTGTCATTCAGCTACCGGTGCTCTAGTCACATATTTTCTTGCAAAGACCCATAGGAAATTTATGCCAAGGTCAGAAAAGTAAATGCAGCAAACTGAGTTAAGACTGACATACTTTTGTGTGGCAACATGAATATGTTTTCATTGTTGGCTTTGAGCTTGTATATTTAGTTTAGCTTTCTTGAAGCCATGTTTAGTTCAGGAGGTGTCCTTGAACTGAAAATAGTTGGCATATTGAGAAGATTTATACTTGCCCTGTTCTTCCTCTGCATCCACATGTCTTTTGCTGGAGACTAAGAAGCTCAGTAGAGATGGTCTTGTGTTATAATAGCCACCTCTAGATATGCCTTAAGGCTAGATGTTTTAATTTCCTGCATAAAAACAAAACCACCCCTCATTTTGAAGATTTGCTTGAATTGCGTACTAGGATTACTAAGTATGAGTTTAAAAAGAATTCCACTGCTAATGCAATATTTGGTGATGTCTTTTGTAACCAATGTACCCTTTCAGCCTTCAAAGTAGTTTACAGAAAAATTTTGCAAGTCTTATGCTTAGTATTATGACAACGTATTTTCTAATCTCACTAGGTATTTGTGGTGTCAGATACTCACATTTTGTTATGCTAATTATCTTTTTAACAGAATATGAAATGTGTGTTCAAGATACCTTGGAGCTACAATGGCATTTTGACTGTAAAAGCGATCAGCTGAGACAGGTACAAACCCAAATACTTAAGACAGAAACAATCAACAGAAAGATTCAGGAGGATATAGACTTCATGAAGAAACACAGCCCTCTGCTGGAAGAAAAGCTGAATCTAGAGGGTGAAGCTGTGAAGAATGTGTTACTGGCTTATGAAAAGGTAAACACAAATAGAAAGATGTTTCTTTTAGAACCTTTCTATTACATAGGTGTATACCCTTCTAGAGAGCAGCAGTCTTTTGGAAGTACCAAAGCTAGTTTTAAATTTTGTACACAAAGCCTGTGAATTGTGTGCCTGTACCGCTACATGCAGGCACTCAGTGCAGTCACAATCCAGGGAGGATAATGCTCTTGGCCTTTAATAAATGTCTCTTAAGCATATATGGAATGTAATTCTAACTTTGTAAGTTGATTTCATGTGGGTTTTTTCATGCGAAAGGTAGAAGGCACTTATCTGACATTTGCATAGATTCTTCTCAGATTTCTCACAAACATCAGCTTTTGTTACAGAATATGGAGATGTTAGAAGGTGCCAAAAAATGTTTGTAAGATTTAATTATTTTTAAGTGCTAATGTATATTTTTACTAATTTATTTATTTATAGTATTTATTGATAATAATTTATTATTTGTTGATAATAAATGCCTAATGTGGGTAATGTCAGGCTGAATAATCAAAGTGTAGCAAAGTTGTAGATGGCTTAAAATTTATGTCTAAAATGGGAGGGATACTGTCTTACTTCAAGTACAGATTTTAGTACTAATTATTATGTTTTCTATATATTTTCTATAGTAACTTTTCAATACAAATCTAGAGATTAGTCTCTTTTCAAGGTATTTGCAGTCTAAAAATGGTCTTTTGTTTGTAGGTGATTCTTAATAAATATTATTTATTTTAATTTGTTTTATTGTGAACTTTTCATATTTTGAGGACTCAGCAGTCATGTCAAAATACTTCTAAAATTAAAAAAGTTAATTGCCTATTACAAAAGTAATATGAGAATTACCATGAATTATGAATTAGTTCTGATGTATGAAATAGCTCACAGTTCTATCAGTGCTATGAGATATGTTCAAAATACTGGCTAACTAAAAATCAAGTTAGTTATTTTGTATCCTTTTTTCTTATTAATATATTGTATGCAGTTAAAATATTGAGGTGTACTAACATACAACTCAGAACATAGACTTAAAATATTTTTTTCTAAAGAATATCTTAAATAAATACTTTTCTTCAGAGGGTTTTTGTTTCTTTCTTTCCAAAAAGTGACACTATGTATCATAAGAAGATAGATTTGATGTTATTGTAACTTATTTATGTATTTCATTTCAACAAAATTTCTAATTGTCAAATAAATTATTTATGACGTTTATTTTGCTCAAATTTATATGCGTTTTGTTACTCAGATTTGTTTTTTCCTCCCATGGCCATAAAAAAGTAGTTGATACTTAATTTTCTTTGCAGTTAAAACAATTATTTAATTTTGAATCTCCAGCTTTTAATATCCAGAGAACCAGTTTGAGCAGTGAAGTGCGAGGTTATAATGAAGATTTTATATCATGTTATTTGTTTATATTTCTAATATTTTGAAAAGCAGAGACAGTAGACGTGCATGTGTCTGAGAGTTGTTAGGAACTGAGTGTCCCAATACTATTTATACCTGTGAAAATTGTGTTCATTTTTTGCATTACCTCAGGCCTTACTTTTATATATGTGACTGCTGGGCTTGCATACGCTATAGGACATATTTTAAGTAATGGATCTGTCAGATCACTGAGTGAAACCTCAGTGGTTTCTTTCAACATTATTTCTTTCTTTCTGCTCCAGAGGTCACTATCTTCCCATGGAAGTAGACACCTTTTCATGATAACTTCAAAGGTTTGTAACGGAATGAAAGCCCTCTTGCTAACATTTATGTCATGCAATTTTACAACACACGTTCTGTTGTCTTTCACTAGGATTGTATCTATTGCAGACCACGCAGAACTTGTTAAGTTGTATGACATCATGAAGTACTACTTTAAACTTCATTTTTTAAACTGCAAAGAATCAGACAAATCTTTACATTATTTTTTATTTAGACTTTATGTATGATTTTTATATAACATCTTTCAGAAAACTTGTTTTATATTCTTAGACATCAAAAATATATGGTGATGCTTGTTGTGAACTCATGGAAATCCAAAAGACCATGAAAGGAATTGATGAAGAATCTGAAAAGAAGATGAAATCTATGTATGAGAAAATTACATATGCTGAGATGCTACTGAGTCAATACAAGTAAGAACTATTCAATATGGTATTATAATGTCCTGTTAGCTTTAATAGTGATAAACGACTGAACATTTGCTTTTAGAAATAATTTTAACATCTGATTTTTGTAAAATTAAAATTAATAGGATTATATGTATATATATGTTTGCCTTGTTTGTCTTAGCTTGCATTAGCAGAATAAGGAAGGGATGAAGTCCAGAGATATACCCAAAGTTCCATAAATCAACTTCTAAAGCATTTAATTTTTATTTTACTTTACCTATCTATGAATATTTAATCCTTTTGACAGGAATTTTTGCTATCATTCTTATTGACTGCACAAATTACTTTCATTGAACATCAGCAGTTACCATAGTACCAGAGCTATGTTATATTTATAACTTAATTTTGTACTTGCATATTAACCAAAACAATTCTAGCCAACAACACATACTTTTGAACTTATCAAAATACCTTGGCTTTCTTTTCTAGCAAGCAAACAAAATTGCTATAACTTTAGTGGATCGCAAGGTAGCTTCTGTATGGCAGTGACTTATGTTGCAGTTTCCTCACTCTAACCTCTTGTCAGGATATTAACCCCTGAATGATGCAGTAGAGCTATAGTAACAGTAGGACACCACTAGTGGCCAGTCACTGACAGGTAGTCTCCCCTTCCTGTTGCTGAACATACGGACAAAGAGTCAGCACCAAAAGTAACTATGCCGAAGAACAAGAATACGAAGTACCTTCATGTTTGGTTGGAGGTTACACTCTACTTTGCTACATATATGCCTGTGGCTAGTGGTCAGGTTTTATTTAGCAAAGTAGCGACACTTTCCCTTGAGATGAGGAAAGCTTACAGGCATAATTGAAAGACATCAGTAAATTTTCAAGATAACCTTACTGGCAGTAACAAATATTTCTGTACTGTGACCATGTGACAGCAACATTTATCAAGTATCAGGTAGACTAATGCTAATGGTTGAGATGTATGTGCAAACTCCTGTCCTCGGCAAGCTCATTTCAGTAGGTGTTAATTTCCCATCCAGCAAAACTATTGCCAGTTTCAAGGATCATTCTCATGAGAATTCACAAAATTCACGGTAAAGTTGGCCTCAATAGTTTACATAAGAACAGTAAAGGAGCAACTAAAGAGATGGAGAGAAGTTTCTAGTTACAGAATTTCTTAATTTTTAAAGAAATGAGGGCTTTAGAGGGGTGTCTGTTGTCTAAAGATACATGTGTCATCTCAAATTAGTGCTGTATCTCTTCTACAGTCATTCTGTCTCTTCATAATTAAGACACTACTGTTCTCTTGCTGAAGGATGTCTGTTTCCATACGCTGATCCATTCAGCTCACAGAAAGTACTGCAAACACAAAATACTCCTTGATCATTTTTAGAGGAGGATTATGTTTATTGGACTAAGAGTGGAACTGAGATTTCACAAAGTTCCTGGCAGTGTTGTTAGATCCATCAAAAAGATGCGCCATCTGTGTCTGCTAGATAACTGGTTGATTCTAGAATGCTGTGCCAGTCTTTCCGTATGCTTCCAAATATGACTGTGAACTACAACAGCTACTCTTCGCACCAGCACAGGTGTAGTATTTATAAGAGCTGTTATTCAATTCTGCTCAGTGAAAGACTATTTGCCAATGATGGTTCTCACCTGTATGTTTCTAACAATCTCATGCCACATGTTGACCTGTCTTTGTCAAGAAAACATCAAAGTCTAGAAATTGTTATTAGCAGAAATAAGCTTTGTGATTCTGCGTGTTTATAGGCCAGGAGCACCCTGCCAGACTTTCTAAAAAAACATAAAGTAAGCAGTTACAAATAGCCTATTGTCATGGTTTAACTCCAGTAAGCAGCTGAGCCCCATACAGCTGCTCACTCACTCCCCTGAGCAGGATGGGGTGGAGAATCAGAAGGGTAAAAGTGAGAAAACTCGTGGGTCAAGATAAAGACATTTAATAGGCAAGGAAAAACCTGCATGCTCAAGCAAAACAAAATAAGGAATTAATACAGGACTTCCCATCGGCAGGCAGATGTTCATCCGTCTCCAGGAAAGCAGGGCTCCACCACATGCAATGGTTACTTGGGAAGACAAACACCATAACTCTGAATAAATGACTCCCTCCCTCTTATCTGCAGCTTATATTGCTGAAAGTGGTGTCATATGATATGGGATATCCCTTTGGTCAGTTGGGATCAGCTGTCGCAGCTGTGTCTCCTCCCAAATTCTTGTGCATGCCCAGCCTGCTCACTACTGGGGCAGTGAGAGAAGCAGAAAAGGACTCGACGCTGTGTAAGCACTGCTCAGCAACAGCTAAAACATCCCTGTGTTATCAACACTGTTTTCAGCACACAAAACATAGCCCCATACTAGGCATTATGAAGAAAATTAACTCTACTCCACCCAAATCCAGTATACTTATATACAATCCCATTGTATTTCCTGCATTCTGTCAGTGAAATGGAATCATAGAATCTTTGGGTTGGAGGGACCTTTAAAGGTCATCTAGTCCAACTCCCCTGCAATAAGCAGGGACAACTTCAACTCGATCGGGTTGCTCAAAGCCCAGTCCAACCTGACCCTGAATGTTTCCAGGGATGGGATGTCTACCACCTCTCTGGGCATCCTGTTCCAGTGTTTCACCACCCTCATTGTCAAAAATTTCTTCCTTATATCTAGTCTAAATCTACCCTCTTCTCGTTTAAA
>NW_010542450.1:0-317 GCF_000687285.1 Phaethon lepturus | reverse complement strand
CCACCACCTCCCTCAGCCTGTCCTCATAGGAGAGGTGTTCTATCCTTCTGATCACTTTTGTGGCCCTCCTCTGGACCCGCTGGTCTTTCATGTGCTGAGGGCTCCAGATCTGGACACAGTACTCCAGGTGGCATCTCATGAAAGTGGAGTAGAGGGGCAGAGTCCCCTCCCTTGACCTGCTGGCCACGCTTCTTTGGATGCAGCCCAGGATGTGGTTGGCCTTCTGGGCTGAGAGCACACATTGCTGGTTCATGTCCAACTTTTCATTCACAAGTACCCCAAGTACCATGCCCAGCCAGCATGGGTTCATGAAAGGC
>NW_010542449.1:23605-69217 GCF_000687285.1 Phaethon lepturus | reverse complement strand
ATCACTGGAGGGTTTCACGATACAACTGGACAATAACCTCATCTAGGCGCTCTCTCTCATGAAAGCTCCCAGAGGAGCTTTCCAGGTCCCTTCCAATCTGGGCTGTTCCATGATTCTGTGATACCTCTGAGATATTACAGCTAAGGCCTCATAATCATGCAACTGTAAACTCATTTTCCAAAGTTTATCTAGGAAGGAAAATGTGATGAGTGACAAAGAAGTCGTACCATTCTTCAATGTACATATGAGCCCTGCTGTGCCTGGACTGGTACAAGGTCTCATACACTTTCTTCATTTCATGTAAGATTTGAGATTGCTAGAAATGTTTCTTTGTGGAGTTTCAGATATTCAACATTCTTTTTTTCAGTATATAAATGTTATTTTCAGCGAACTTCTGATCCTACACTTCTCTTGAAAAAGGATCATATTGAATAACCAGGCTGTCCTTAGCTACCACCTATGATAGAGCAACATATCTAAGCTAGTTTTAAATTAGGTAGCCAGAATACTGTAAGCAAAGTAGGCAACATGGAAATCAAAACGAGGAATTAGACGTGCCAGAAACACTAAAAATTTTTCTTTTGTATATCCCACACTCTGTCTGTGCAACCAGTACACAAGCTAATTACTTTAAATATACCTACTCAATCTGATTTTACACTATAACATAGCCACAACAGTAACTGCAGAACAAAAATGCATACCATAGCACTTACAGTTATAAGAAAATTGAATAGTATTCTTTAATGGTTTTACTCTATAACGGTTAACAACAGTTATCATTAAAAAAGCAACATTTTGTATACTTAAGAACAGAAATAACTCAGTCTTTCAGCATAATAATAATAATAATAATAATAACAACAACAAACCACACAGAAAACACAAGACCTCTCTAACACTTGAATGTAAAACATCTGAAACTAAGTGCAGATTTTATCTGAACTTAGAATTATACTTTAGTGGCATTCCTTAAAAAATTCAGTCATGCCTAAAAATCTCTAATGCAAATAATACAAATTATTTATTTCAACTTCACATGTGAAATCAATTTCCGATCTAATAATCAGTGGGGGTTTGATAGAATTTCCATAACTGATACAGCTCCTGTGAGGTAAATCTTTACAACGTGGCCATTAAGCTCATTTTGGATGAACGGATGAATTTGTTTTAATCTTCACCTAAACCTATCACAAAGAACCAGTACATACAATATCAGAAACTAATAAAACATTAGAAGAGTAGGTTTATTAAGAATATTCTTTCCTGAATTCCATATTTCAGAGCCTTGAAAATAACACCTATCAAATATACACACACAATTATGAATGTACTGACAAATTAATTTTATAAGGGACTACATGCTCTACTGAAACAACATGCTTTATTTTTATTGGGGAGGATGTTTGTTTATTATACAGTTAAAAAATTCACAAAACAGATCCATAATTTCTGTAAAATGTTAGAAGACTGAGAAAATATATTTTCTCAGAACATTATTTTCTAATAATGCTTCATTTGCTCCACCCGTATTTTGAAAGTCAAGCCCTTGCCAGTCTAGAGAGTGAAGCACAGAGTCAATGCAGACAGGAAGGTTACATTTAACCAACAATTATGTACCTTAGCTAGACACACTGTAATAGATGATTTTTCTAAACCTTAATCTTATTGGAATTAAAGTTTAAAACACAAATATAACACTAGCATATGTTTGGAAATAAAACCAAGGACACTAACTAGCCCTGGCTTTACATTCTTATTTTGTTAGGAAGACAATGGGGAAAAATAGGTGCTTTCACAGACCTGGTTCAAGAATTTTCACCAGTTTAAGCAAAAGTGATTTTAACAGCACCTACTACAAATAAAAAAAAAAAAGCGCAAGCACGAGAGTCACAGTGAAGAGGAATTTACTCAACATAAAAAGAAACTTATGGAGTCAGTTTTGGGCCCATGACGATGCAGAGGCCAAGGAGAGCCCTAGCTGGAATAACCATCTGACTGCCCCAGCCATCTTCGGTCTCACAGTAGGGGTGGGAACAATGGCTTTTTGCAACTCTAACATGTGAAAATTGAGCAGTGCTGCCATGGGCTAGAATCAGTGTCTGATATTTCTATCATCCCAGAGAACTGTCGGCTTAACCTATGCCTACAAACACCCCTGCAGTGTTTGTCTGTAGGATTTCCTTGTGTCTGGATCATGTATAGATTCATAGCATTATAAGAAGACAAAACCTCCACACTTATTTCACTCTAAATATTTTTGAATTATTTTTAAAGGAAGCGAAAACTCTTTCTACTCACTACCGATTCTCAGGTAAGTAGAATGAGGAATGGATGGGAGATTAAATACAGATGTGAATTCCAGCCCTGCACAGAATATGAAAAAAGGCAAGGTCCCATAAAATCATGGAATCATAAAATCCTTGAATTGGAAGACAACTTTAAAGGTCACCTAGTCCAACCACCCTGCAATGAGCAGGAACATCTTCAACTAGACCAGGTTGCTCAGAGCCCCATCCAACCTGACCTGGAATGTTGACAGGCATGGGGCATCTACCACCTCTCTGGGCAACCTGTGCCATTGTTTCACCACCCACACTGTGAAAAATTTCTTCCTTCTACCTGGTAAAAATCCACCCTCTTTTAGTTTAAAACCATTACCCCTCGTCCTATTGCAACAGGACCTGCTAAAAAGTCTGTCCCCATCTTTCTTAGAAGCCCCCGTTAAGTGCTGGAAGGCTGCAATAAGGTGTCCCCAGAGCCGCCTCCAGGCTGAACAACCCCAACTCTCTCAGCCTTTCCTCATAGGAGAGGTGTTCCATCCCTCTGATAATTTCTGTGGCCCTCTTCTGGACCCACTCCAACAGGTCCATGTCTTTCCTGTGCTGAGGGGTCCAGAGCTAGAAGCAGGACTCCAGGTGGGGTCCCACGAGAGTCTAGTAGAGGGGCAGAATCCCCCCCCTTGACCTGCCAGGCATGTGGCTGGAGATGGTTGGCCTTCTGGGCTACAAGGACATGTTGCTGGTTCATGCCCAGCTTTTTGTCCCCAAGTCCTTCTCAGCAGGGCTGCTCTCAATCCCTTCATCCCCCAGCCTGTATTGATACTGGCATCAATTGTATCGGGTTGCACTGATGCAGGTGCAGGACCCTGGATTTGGCCTTGTTGAACCTCATGAGGTTCACACGGGACCCTTCCTCAATCTTCTAGTCTTATAGGGAATGAAAAACCACTTTAAATCATGATCTAGTACTCCTTTTTATTCAACATGATGTATTTTTTCTTTCGCTTACAACTACCTCTGTAAATTGGCAACAAGAGGACTCCAAGACAGAGGTACACTGTGTCTATCTCTCCCTTTACAGAATTTTGCCTGATATTGTGCCATGGATATATTGTTAAAGTTTCACCAAGAGGTGTGAAGGCTATTTCCCCACAATCCCACAACTGATGCTGTAGAGGACTCACATTTTTCCTCAGTTTGTTTTCTTAAAATGTTTCTCTGCACTTTTTGGGTTACACAGCCAAAATTGTACAGAAAGAAAACTAACAGAGCCTGGGTTTGCAGAATAAAACCTCATAAATCAGTTTGCAGTCCCCGAGAATCTAACTCCGTTAATCTGTAATAGTAAATGCAGTTTGTCTCTGGAAAACTTAAAATAAAGACAGTAATATGTGATAGGATAATCTTTCTAGACTGTGGTCATTTTCCCCAGGACCCCAGTGCTCACTCCTGAAATGCTCCATGTAAGAAAACTCTAAAGCACACTGAGTACTAGCCTTCCCTTCCCATTTCAGTCACCTAATATTTTTGCTAGGAATGCAGAGGGAAAGATAAGTACTCCTGTGTTTAACACATTTTGCTGCTGACGTTGAATTTGGAAGAGATGGCGAAGAACATCACAGTAACCCTTCTCATCATACAAGCTTGTATTTTCTCTGCCAATACAATACAGTTATCATGGTGCTGTGAACGGTTCTAACATTTTGATTACATGTAATCATTTGCAAAGGTAAGGACTGTTATGGTGACCACAGTAGCACTTAGTATTTTTCATCTTCAACGGATGTGACAGGGATCAGCTAATTAATTCTCATAGCCCTTTAATTCTGTTTAGAGGGCTATGGAGGGACAAATTCAGACCTGACTCTAAATGAGCCCAACGGTCCCAGTTTTACCCCTAGAGCTACAGCAGGCTAGTTAACATGTTACTGTCCAATGTCAGAAAGATTATTTTTGCTGACATTAACAGCAAGTTGATTTTATATGGCAGATCTGAAAAACAAGGGATGGTTAAGTCTTGCAGAGCAATGAACCCTTGGTTTTCGATCCACTAAATCTCTTAAGTAGTCTAATTTTTCAAGCCTGTGAGTGATCCTACTGTCTTCGGCTTAGAAGCTTAAGCACAACCACAGATGTTTTACAGGTCTGGGAATGCAACAACAAGCGCTTTCAGGATAAGGTCGACTGTGAATACACAGCTGAGGTCGAAGACACAGATTGTTCTGGCATCTAATTCTAAACTTGTTCTCTTAGATTGTGCTCTTTCTGTTAACCACCCAGAAGACAGTTTGCCAGTTCATTACCTTCCCTTTCTCCTCTCTATTTTACTGTGCATAAAGGCAGCAGGCATGTATTTGAGATGTGCACAGAACCAGAGCCATACACTTTATTTTACACACTACATGCACCAGCAACTATTAAAACCTCATGGGCTGAAAGGCTGTGACCATTATATATCTAGTAATCCACTCACCATTGCAGTGCTCTCTGGGTGTTTGGCTGTTATATACTCGCTCTTTCCAGAAGAAACATAGAGGAGTACTGCTTCAAACCTGCTGTTTTTATATGTGAACTGGAACAAAGAATCAAGCCAGTGAATCAATATACAAGTGAACCTTTTCTTACAATGTTTCTTCGAAAGCTGCTTTGAATAAGATGGGGAAAATTTATAAATTAATATACAGTGATCCTCAGACACAGATACACGTAAGTATACATTTTATCTGAAGGGAGCTAGAAGTTTCCCATAAATTTCACAGATCTTAGGAAAATAAGTTACTACATAGTCATCCTTGTATCCCAAAAAACTTCATCAGCAAGCATCACATCATCCTCTTCCTCTTTTCTTTCTTTTCTCTCATTTCTCCCCCTTCAATGGCAACAGTTTCCTTAGGATGTTTAGAATTTTCTGGTTTGAGCTAACTACCAGGTGGTGTGAGAAGCCTGGATGAAGGAAAAAAACCTGATACCTTTTCATCCACCATCAGCACTTTCTTTTAAGCACATAAAAAATAGGACATTCCAAAGAAGTCTTACCATCACTATAAGGCTGATACTTGCTTCATCTTGATCACCATATAAGTGCACTGTCTGTCTTATCCCGCTTTGCAGCTTTCATTCCCCTTACTCTACATTTCATTGCGCTCTGTATTTCTTCCTTGAGTTCAGACTTATTTTAAAATTTCTCCTTGAAATAAATGTCTTTTCTGACTTATTTACTTTTCTTCCAAAACAAGGTATGATGGCTAAGAGTTTTCCCTTGGCTTAACTCAAGCTCATCATTCTGTCCAATTCCCATGGCTGTCTCTTCCTGCTGCAATACAGGTGTAGGAATACACATAAGCCAGACTGGCAGCTGTATACAAGAAATGACAGATCTGCTTACCTCCATTAAACCTAATTTGGGTACACTTGTCTTGGCATTTCTGGAAGGATAATGTAGTGATGGAGAACTATTTAATAAAAAAAGTGTCTGCGGTTCATTTCCTCAGATGTTTACCATGGTGTTTAGTGAGAAGACGTAGCTGAACAATCCCTTTACTAGATAGGTTCCAGGTGTTTAGTAGCCCTTCTGCTTATAGACTGCAGCTAGGAATTATAAGACACAAGTGCTGAACCCTCTAGACTTCCCAAGAAGCTGAATACACCTTAGATCTCCATTCAGAGCATAACCTAATTTACAGTGGAACCTGCTATTAAACATGTAAAATGTGATGCATGCGAAAGTCGAAGCCAGTAATGCAAAAGCTATGCAGATTCATATTTTATACTTATTCTTCATAGAATTTATAAATTAGACTTTTATACAGAATTACAGTATAAGGAACCTTTATAAAAAAGCTAGAGCACTTAATAAATGAAAATAAACAGTATGATTACTTGAACTCTAATTCAGAAATCCCCACATAAGGAAACACTAGAGATCATAAGTCTGCTAGGGATAATTCCTTGAATAAATAAATGATTTTTTTTCTCTGTGTCTGATACATCTCTAGTAGCTCTTCAATTTCATAATTTTCAGTGCAATTTTCAATCCCTAATACAGTCTAGTAAAGAAGTCTTCTATGCCTAAAATAACACCAGTTATTTTAAAATAATCAATACATCAGACAGATAGAGCCACCACAGCATGTTGGGCCTTGAAGAAAGAGGTTAGCGTAATGTTCTACAGCCCAAGGGAAGGACAGATGATGTTTATATTACCCCTGAATATGAATAAGAACACTAAAGGTTACAGGGTTATTCCATTAACTGGATCCATCACCGGACAGCATGAAAATTGTATTATGTTTCCGGACAAGGTCTTGGGAGAATTGTAATAGGTTCATTGATGTTATTTTTGATTCTGCCTAAATTAAGTGAAGGCTTTACATTTAAAAGATTTTTATTTGGCCATAGATCAATATTCAATTGCACGTTTCAATTTATCCTGTCCTGTGTACTGTAAAAAGTATCTTGCTGTGATTTATGGGAATATTTAATTAGCAAATGCTATATAAGTAACTGTTTGTCCTACAAACACCTGTGTTATAAAAACAGCTGTAAGTCATGTACAAGTACCATTTCTTATTAAGACTTTGGACTGAAAATTTCAATTTCAAGACACATTAGTTTGGGAAGTTATCCTCTGAAAAATACAAAGATGTTCACAGTCTGTGTCCTCCACCATCCTCCCACCCAAAACTAACACAAGGTATGACTCTGACAGTTATATGACACCTGGAGAAGAATTAGGAAGACAGTGGTGATGGAATTGTGTTATGATCTGGCTTGGTTTAAATGCTAGTCTATGGCTCGTGGACATTTATCACACCATCCACAGAAAGCTTGATTGTTCAACCATCAGCTATAACAAGCAAGAATAAGAAGACACAGTCTGTCCATGAAAATGTTCCAGTCAGGTTTTCTGGAGATCAAAGTGAAGGTGGGAATCTCCTTCCCCTCTAGCTGTTTCCTCACTTGTGGTGTACTGGATGTAGCTAACTCTTCTATTCTCCCACACAATCTCCTGTGCAAGTCTGTACTTGCATATAGGCAAGGGGAGTCTGAAACCACACTTCTTAGGAGAAACAAGAAAGCTGTTCTGGCAGGTCTGTGATGGAAAATTTGGGCAGGAGGGAGTTGCTTCTAGACAATGAAAGCAGTAACTCTCATTATTGCTTATTAGCGGTAGTGGAAAGCCTTACTCCTCCTCCTTCCCTCAGGAGTAACTGTCCTCCACCTTTTCTATTTCAGACTCATCCTCCAGCAGAAGCAACACTCCAAACTGCAACATCACTTGAAAAGCATGTTCCTTTAGTAGATGAATGGCCAGAGTAGGCAGCATGGCCACCGCTTACTAAGGCAGTTCTATTGCCTCAGATAGTCCACTCACCTGGAAAACTGTGTATGCAAAAAAAAACAAAAAAAAAAATTTAGAACAGCATATTCTAATCCACAAAAACAGGAATAAGTAAAAAAATCTTATCATCTGCAACCAGAAACAATCTATTTTATCCTATGGGTTGAACAGTTACAGGAAATCTGTTAATTTTTTAAAGTATTTGAAAGATCCTCAATTCTAACAATAACAAGGCACCCAGAAGTTAAGTACCATGCACAAATTCGCACTTATTATCCATGGAGAAGTAGAATTACACTCAGATTATGACATGTAACACCTATGTGCTCTGTGGGGCAGGCAAGGTCATATGAAACTATCACAAAGAACTGACATAGAGGAGGCAGGATATGAAGCATTCGTTCTTAGTAACCTTATCTCCCCTGTGAGAGGAAAAGATGTGTTGCTCGCTTTGCAACTAAATTAGGTAAAATCCTAGTGAAGAGAAAGAAGCTTTGTAGTTGGTGTGTGAGTTAATTATATTTTTTTTTATATTTTAATGCATTAAACTTAATGCTATATAGTCTGAATGTCAGATCTGCTACAGTCTGTTTAACATGGACCCTAATACTCCAACTATCTAAAAAGATTCAGGAAGAAATATATAACATTTATAAGAAATTTAGGGATGACCTAAGATACCTACTGAGAAGTTCCTGAAGGAATGTAACCTTAAGACAGAGCAGTCATCTCTGCTTCTTCTGACCCTTTCTGTACCCCTAGCCCAGGAGCACTTGGTAAAACAGCAAAAATGAGAGGCTATTGTCTTCCTGGATAATATTAAATTCTGCCAGTTACCATTTGGTTTCCAAGAATCAAATCAATTCAGAAGATGAAAAAAGCCCAAATTATGCTTTCTTTGCTTTCTGACAGGTGGGACAAATACGGCTTTACCATACATGGTTGTGCAGTTCTTAAACTGTTCACCACATCACCAGTTTCATTATCCACATTAAATACTGACTCTCTTTCTTATTTTCTCTTGGAACCCATTTCCCAATCTCCCCATACACCTCTACCACTTTTCAAAATACCAATGCTCCAGTCTTCTTAAATCTAGAAAATATATGATGTCGTATCTTTAAATATCATAATATTTTGCTACTCGATATCAGATTCACAGTATATTGGCATGCAAATTACACTTAAAAAACATGTCAATGTTTTTAAAAGTTTTCCGATATCAAACACATCAGGCATTCAATGGAGCAGAAGTAAACATGTATTTTCCTAGGCAGGCCATCAGTTTAGTTTTGTGTCAAGACTACATAAAACACATTTAAAGAGATTAAAAGTGGAAAAACGACACAGTGAAACCCCACAATCAAGGATGGGTAAGTGTCAAAATAAGTAAGGCTCTTAGTTACGGTATGCAAAATCTTGTAGAATTTAAACTTAAATTGTATTATATTATTTGTGATTTAGAGGGGAAATTCATAAGTTCTAAGTTACAATTTAAGGATCGCCTTGCCAAGTCCTTTGGAGCATAGAGTTGAAACTCATATTTTGTCATCCTTCTTCACCTTCAGCAACATCTGAAATAAATGCAGTTTTGTACATTGTCAACCATTTATCTAAATTAAGGTAAGACATACAAGTCTGGAAAATAACTTCAAGTTACAGACAGGGTAAACACTGTACATCACTCAGGAGAAAGTTATCTCTGTGGGGTTTTTTATTCTGCCTGGTAGAAAAATTTCAGAGCTTTCTTGTGTAGAGTTGTACTTTAACAGCCAAACAGAAATTTAGAAGGCCTAAATATAGGTTTATTTTACATGTAACAATAACAAAAATAGTGTACCATAGTATATCATATTCCAATCATTTTATAGACAAGTCACTAAGTGGTAGTATTTTATCTAAGAATGGGATCTCACAGTACAGCTAACATCAGATTATCTAAAAGTATGGTTTATAGCAGATCAGTAGCAACCCAATCTTCTGTTCTCAAAACACTACAGTAGCAGAAGATGACTGAATTGTGAAGGGTTCTGCTGTCTTAGATTACATTTGTGCAACAATGAAAAACACACAGAATAATACATTACTATAATTACTACTGAAACACCAAGAATGAACAGTAGAAAATCTGACGTAGTATAAACATTTTACGTATTTTATGGGCTTTCTCACACTACAGTAATTAATAAATAGGTCTCATTTAACCCTCTGTGGATAAGGAGTTCAAAATTATCCGAGTACTTATACTCACTATTATCCCCTAGGTAAAGGCTTGAAACATTCTAAGAAAACTGAAAGCATACAGAACCAATTTTGTTATGGTCAGACTACATCACAGCAGCACAAACAGCCTCACCTCTGTGCCTGGGAAGACCATGGAACAGATCCTCCTAGAAGCTATGCTAAGGCACTTGGAGGGCAGGGAGGTGATTCAAGGCAGCCCGCGTGGCTTCAGCAAGGGCAAGTCCTGCCTAACCAACCTAGTGGCCTTCTAGGATGGAGTGACCACATCAGTGGACAAGGGAAGAGCTACCAATGTCACGTGTCTGGACTTCTGTAAGGCCTTTGACACAGTCCCCCACAACATCCTTCTCTCTAAATCAAGGAGAGATACAGATTTGATGAGTGGACTCTTGGGTGGACGAGGAATTGGTTGGACGGTCGCATCCAGAGGGTAGTGGTCAATGGCTCAATGTCCAGATGGAGATCGGTGATGAGCAGTGTCCCTCAGGGGTCTGTATTGGGACCAGGACTCCTTAATATTGTCATCGATGACCTAGACAGTGGTATCAACTGCACCCTCAGCAAGTTTGCAGGTGATGCCAAGCTGAGTGATGCGGTTGACACGCCTGAGGGGAGAGACGGGATGCCATCCAGAGGGAGCTGGACAAGTTCGAGGAATGGGCTCACGTGAACCTCATGAGGTTCAGCAAGGCCACATGCAGGGTCCTGCACCTGGGTTGGGGCAACCCCTAGGATCAGTACAGGCTGGGAGATGAAGGGATCCAGAGCAACTCTGCCGAGAAGGACTTGGGGGTACTGGTGAGTGAAAAGATCGACATGAGCCAGCAACATGCCCTCATAGCCCAGAAGGCCAACCATATCCTGGGCTGCATCCAAAGGAGCTTGGCCAGCAGGTCGAGAGAGGTGATTCTGCCCCTCTACTCCGCTCTGGTGAGACCCCACCTGGAGGCCTGCTTCCAGATCTGGAGCTCTCAGCACAGGAAAGACATGTGACTACAAAGGGGACAGAGGCTCTCACTTCACAAGAAGCCACACAAAGAAGACAAAGGACAATGGGTACAAATTGCACCAGGAGAGGTTTTGTCTTGACATAAGAAAGAAATTTTTTAGAGTAAGAACAATCATGCGCTGGAACAACATCCTCAGGGACATGGTAGACACCCCATCACTGGAGGGTTTCACGATACAACTGGACGATAATCTCATCTAGGCTCTCTCTCCCATGAAAGCTCCCAGAGGAGCTTTCCAGGTCGCTTCCAATCTGGGCTGTTCCATGATTCTGTGATACCTCTGACATATTACAGCTAAGGCCTCATAATCATGCAACTGTAAACTCTATCCTCTGATTCTATGAAATAGGAGCTACATAAGGGATAATTCATTTCACTGCATTTCAGACACCTGAATTAGTTGGCAAAGTTAACCAGCTAATGTCCTATCTAGTGAAATTAGAGACGTATAAAAGCCTTCCGTATTTATTGGAGAGAGTAATTCAGAGTACCTCCCTTTTTCTATCCACCATTTTCATGAATCTACTGAGCAGGACCCAAGTGGCTTCTTAACACAGATTTTTAAATCTAGGCTCTATACATACATATTGTACCATTGATCTGTATTAGGATCTCAACTACCAGAGATACGATATTTAATTAGTGGTGGAAATTATTTACAATAGTAGGTCATCTGGAATGTTAAGCTAAGAAACATACTTACCTTCATTTCAAGATAAGACACACCAAACCAATGAGCTAACTCTTATATGAAGGGTGAACAAGTCAATGCCTTCTTTCAGAATAGTACCTTCTGGTTAATTTATTTTGAAAATAAGTCACCATCTTTTAGGCAATAAGAAGTAATAGTAAGATTTTTTTGAAGAATAAAAGAGTATTACTGTTTTATTTCCCTTTTTTTCTCATGTGTTTTCCAGCACTAGAAGTTATCATTTTAGGCTAAAGGTTTAAAGTCATTGCAACATTTCCATAACCTGCAAAGTACTTCAAATTTTAATCTCAATTGGCTTCATAAATTCCATATCCCTACGTTAAATAATAAATGTAGTTGAAGAGCAGTTATTATAACTAATGGGACATTTGATGCTCTAGTTTCTATATGTTTTTTGTGATGCCTCAAGCAGTTCTGCATGTTGTCTATCACAATATATGTGTGATCATTAAAACTTTCAGTGTGATCAATGGTTAATTAAAGCTTCTTATAGTAAGCAGTCATACAATCTGGTTTATACTGCTGATAAATCCCCAACATTCCGGTTGTCCTTTATTTTCTAATTATACCAACCTTGTTCTCTTTTTATGAAAGTTATCATGTTCTACTAAACAAATACCTGTATTTTTATGACATGCAAATAGAGCTAATACTGTGCTGATGGATCCACAGAGCTTTATTTTGCTGTGGATGTTTACAAATGGTTTCATAAAACCTTTTAAAGGAGATTGTTTAGTGCCTGTGTAAACTGATGGTGTGTTGCTTAAGTTAAGAAGAGTAACAATACAAATAATATTATGGTCTTATTAATCCACGTCTAGGAAGTGAATTAGTTTTAAGGATTTTAAGGATTTCAACAGACTATATTTTTTTAAAATTGTACTTGAAACATATTCATCTGCTGAAGGCACTGGTTTAGTAACCTCATTAGATGAAGTGGAGACTGACAGTAGACTATCGTGGCCTGAATGAAGTCACGCCACCACTGAGCGCTGCCATGCCAGACATGCTAGAACTTCAATAAAAATTGGAGTCAAAGGCAGCCAAGTGGTACGCCACCATTGATATCACTGACGTGTTTTTCTCAATTCCTTTGGCAGCAGAGTGCAGGCCACACTGTGCTTTTACTTGGAGAGATGTCCAGTACACCTGGAACTGACTGCCCCAGGGGTGAGAACACAGCTCTACCATTTGCCATGGACTGATCCAGACTGCACTGGAATAGGGTGAAGCTCCAGAACACCTGCAATGCATTGATGATACCATCATATGGGGCATCACAGCAGACAAAGTTCTTGAGAAGGGGAAGAAAATAATCCAAATCGTTCTGAAAGCCAGTTTTACCATAAAACAAAATAAGGTCCTTTGAAGAGGAGATCCAGTTTTTACGAATAAAATAGCAAGATGGACATCATCAGATCCCAATGGATGTGATCAACAAAATAACAGCTATGTCTCCACCAACTAGCAAAAAGGAAACACAAGCTTTCTTAGGTGTTGCGGGTTTTTGGAAAATGCATATTCCAAATTACAGTCTGATCATAAGCGCTCTCTATCAAGTGACCCAGAAGAAGAATGCTTTTAAATGGGGCCCTGAGCAATGACAAGCTTTTGAACGAATTAAATAGGAAATAGTTCATGCAGGAGCCCTTTGGCCTGTCTGGGCAGGACAAGATGTTAAAAATGTGCTGTACACTGCAGCCGGGGAGAATGGCCCTACCTGGAGTCTCTGGCAGAAAGTCGACCCTTAGTGTTTTAGAGTCAGTGATATAGAAGATCTGAGGCCTGTAATACTCTAACTGAAAAAGAGTTGTTGGCAGCATATGAAGGTGTTTGAGCTGCTTTGAAAGTGGTTGGTACTGAAGCACACCTCCTCCTGGCACCACAACTGCCAGTGCTGGGCTGGATGTTCGAAAGGAGAGTCCCCTTTATACATCAAAACAACCATCAGGTGGATCAGGCTGCTAAGGTTGAAGTGGCTCGAATAGTTTGGGACTGGCACATAAGGGTGAATTTTTTATAGCTTGGTGGGCCCATGACACCTCAGGCCATCAGGGAAGAGATGTGACACATAGATGGGTTCATGACTGAGGGGTGGACTTGACCATGGACACTATTGCACAGGTTATCCATGAATGTGAAACGTGCGCTGCAATCAAGCAAGCCAAGTGGTTAAAGCCCCTCTGGTATGGAGGGCAATGTTTGCAATATAAATATGGGGAGGCCTGGCAGATTGACTATATCACACTTCCACAAACCTGCCAAGGCAAGCGCTATGTGCTGACCATGGTGGAAGCAACCGCTGTACGGCTGGAAACATATCCCATGCTCCATGCCACTGCCTGGAACACTATCCTGGGCCTTGAAAAGCGAGTCTTATGGTCACATGGCACCCTAGAAAGAATAGAGTCAGATGATGGGACTCATTTCCTAAATAACCTCATAGAAAAAACGCATGGCGTTGAATGGGTATATCACATCCCCTATCATGCACCAGCCTCTGGGAAAATTGAATGATACAATGGACTGTTAAAGACTACATGGAAAGCAATGGGTGGTGGGACATTCAAACATTGGGATAAACTTTTAGCAAAAGCGACCTGGTTAATCAACACTAGGGGATCTGCCAGTCAAAGTGGCCCTGCCCAACCAAAACTTTCATGTACTGTGGAAGCGGATTAAAGTCCCTGTGATGCATGTTAAAAATATGCTAAAGACGACAAGTCTTGTTTTTTCCTGCCTCAAACAAAGGCAAACTCATTTATGGGATTGCTTTTGCTCGAGGACATGGGTGCACTCGGTGGGTGATGGGGGAAGATGGGGAAGTCTGATGTGTACCTCAAGGGGAACTATTCTCCCTTAGGGGAGAATAGTCAATGATTTAAATTATATGATGTTAATTACTATATAATACTGTATGTCATTACAACTATGGATATTATATGACATATCAATGGTAAGAACCACCCAGATTAATGAAAGAGAACAAAGAGCAGTGGTGATAGAACCAGAACTAGCTTCAGTATGCAACAATCACAGAATCATTAAGGTAGGAAAAGACCTTTAAGATCATCAAGTCCAATCATCAACCCAACACCACCAGGCTAACTAAACCATATCCTGAAGCACCACATCTACACATTTTTTGAATACTTCCAGTGATGGTGACTCCACCACCTCCCTGAGCAGCCCATTCCAATGTTTGACCACTCTCTCAGTAAAGACATTTTTCCTAATATCTAGTCCAAACCTCCCCTGGCACAAGTTGAGGCCATTTCCTCTCATCCTATTGCTAGTTACTTAGAAGAAGACACCAACACCCATCTCAATACAACCTCCTCCAGGTAGCTGCAGAAAGCAATAAGGTCCTCCCCTCAGCCTCTTCTTCTCCACACCAAACCACCCCAGTTCCCTCAGCCGCTCCTCGCAAGATGTTTTCTCCAGACCCCTCACCATATTTCCTCTCATCCTATTGCTAGTTACTTAGAAGAAGACACCAACACCCATCTCAATACAACCTCCTCCAGGTAGCTGCAGAAAGCAATAAGGTCCTCCCCTCAGCCTCTTCTTCTCCACACCAAACCACCCCAGTTCCCTCAGCCGCTCCTCGCAAGATGTTTTCTCCAGACCCCTCACCATCTTTGTTACCCTTCTCTGGACACACTCCAGCAACTCAATGTCATTCTGGTAGTGAGGGGCCCAAAACTGAACACAGGATTTGAGGTGTGGCCTCACCAGTGCCAAGTACACGGGCACAATCACTTCCCTGCTCCTGCTGGCCACACTATTTCTGATACACGCCAGGATGCTGTTGGCCTTCTTGGCCACCTAGGCACCACCCCCTGCCCAACATCCCACCCCTCTCTGCCCTGCACATACAATCCAACACCAGACACCACCTCTCCTGCTCTGAAAGACTATTATGAGAGATTGAGCCCAAAGTCACAGACTAAATAAACTCAGCAGACATTTTAGAGGGATGGCCCATAAAATAAAGGGAATGATTTCTATGTGTATATATCAAAAGACAGGAGAACTAGTAGTGGTTAACTGGAATATAATGGAAATTGTAGGACCATGGTATAGAATAAGGTGTGGATGCTATCCTCGTTTCGGCTGGGATAGAGGTTCTTCCTGATAGCTGGTATAGTGCTGTGTTTTAGATTTGGGATGAAAATAATGCTGATAACATACTGATGTTCTTAGTTGTTGCTAAGCAGTCAAGGACTGTTCAGCTTCCATGCTGGGCTGCCAGCCCAGGGAAGCTGGGAGGGGACACATCCACGACAGTTGACCCAGGCTGGCCAAAGGGATATTCCACACCATACGATGTCATGCTCAGTATATAAAACTGGGGGAGTGGCCTGGGGAGGGACCACAGCTTGGGAACTAACTGGGCATTGGTCAGTGGGTGGTGAGCAATTGTGTTGTGCATCATAGAATCTTTGGGTTGGAAGGGACCTTTTAAGATCATTTAGTCCAACCTCCCTGCAATGAGCAGGGGCATCTTCAACTCAGGTTGCTCAGAGCCCCTGGACAGGCCTCTGACCTTGAATGTTTCCAAGGATGGGGCATCTACCACCTCTCTGGGCAACCTATGCCAGTGTTTCACCACCCTCATTGTGAAAAATTTCTTTCTTATAGCTAGTCAAAATCTACCCTTTTTTAGTTTAAAACCATCACCCTTTGATCTATCACAACAGGGCCTGCTAAAAAGTCTGTCCCTTGTTTTGTATATTGTTTTATGATTATTATTATTACAATTATTAATTTTTTCCCTGTCCTATTAAACTGTCTTTATCTCAACCCACAAGTTCTACGTATTTTCTTTTTTTTCTGATTCTCACTTCCATCCTGGGGGGGGGAGGGAGAGGCAGTGAACAAAGGGCTGTGTGATTGTTTTAGCTACCTGCCCCACTGCTAAGTTTTCTGTAAAGGCAGGTACTTTGGTTAATTATCATCATAATAATTCTTTCTCTGTGCTTTATCTTATTGTTCTCTTGTTCCAAGCATCCAAGAAAAACATTTAAGCCTGTGCTGAGTCCTTGAGATCAGCTCATATGCTACTGGACTTTGAAGTATCATCTATCCATACCTAAAGTCAAGCAAGTGTTTCATTGTTAATAAGCAGAGAGAAGATTTCCATAAATTTCACCATACTTCTCAGTTATGGACTTTGGCTTTAAAAACAATTACAGTCATGAAAGTCAAGTTAAAAACGAATTCATGGAAATCACTTTGGCTTCTTCTGATGAACTGTTCTTTTTATTTCCCCTCATTTAGACATCCCTATTCAATTCAAAGGTTAGTTGTTGACCTGAGTTTGGTCTTTGTCTATGAGATATTCTCTGAATAACATTCATCCAAAGTATGAATCATTTAAAAACCACGACAAAATATGATGTCAGAAGGGACAGGAACACTACCGATGTTACAATGAACTTGTGAACTATTTCCTATATTCAGGATGTTCATGCACATGTTGTCAGTTAAGATCAAAGGCAATAAATAGCCATAAAGAATGTCCCTTAAACGTACTAAATATCTGTCATCTGCTTTAAAGCAGTGCTTCTTTCCAAAGCTGAAAAAAAAAAGTAAAAAAAACGCAAAAACATAGCACTGGAAGTACAAGAGTGGAACGGATGCTGTGGAACAAACACTGTTCAAAATCTTTGAGTGTGCTCTCCACTCTAACTGACCCTTCCCAGATAATTCTGAAACAGAAGGACTTTTACAGTTGTTGTTTTACCTCTCTGTCAACTTAGGAGCAAAATTATCTTCTACTGTGTGTCGTGGTTTAGCCCCAGCTGGCAACCAAGCCCCACGCAGCCGCTCGCTCACTCCCCCACGGTGGGACGGGGGAGAGAATCAGAAGAGTAAAAGTGAGGAAACTCATGGTTTGAGATAAAGACAGTTTAATAAGTAAAGCAAAAGCCACGCACGCAAGCAAAGCAAGACAAAGAATTCATTCACCACTCCCCACGGGCAGGCAGGGGTTCAGCCACCTCCAGGGAAGCAGGGCTCCGTCACACGTAATGGTTTCTTGGGAAGAGAGACGCCATAACTCCGAACGTCCCTCCACCCCTTCCTTCTTCTTCGTCCCAGCTTTATATACTGAGCATGACGTTATATGGTATGGAATATCTCTTTGGCCAGCCTGGGTCAGCTGTCCCAGCTGTGTCCCCCTGCCAGCTCCCCGGGCACCCCCAGCCTGCTTGCTGCGGGCCAGCATGAGAAGCTGGACTGTCCTTGACTACTTAGCAACAACTCAAAACATCAGCACCTTATCAACATTTTGTCATCCCAAATCCAACACATAGCCTCACACTAGCTTCTATGAAGAAAATTAACTCTATCCTGGCTGAAACCAGGACACTGTGTTAAAAAGACTGAGTCCTTTACTGGCTGCATTGGAAAGGTTTCCTTAAAAAGAACAATTTATTATTGTCTTCTTTTGACGTGATTTTGTCAACTGTGCAATTAGCTCACATTCTGACGAAAGACTTCCTAACTCATTTGTTCCAACCCCTTTAAATTGCTCTACTCTTGGTTGATATTACACATACAACTATTAAATACACTCTAGGCTCAAATTCCTCCTAGTTTATGCAGTCACCAAAAGTATTTGCAGAAGCATTAACAACTACTATTTTAACGCTCATTTTAGTGCTCAATTCAAATTAACTTGAATTTGTTGACCCAGGTCTTCAACCAATGTAAAACTTCATAAACTCCAGTAAAATTAATCAAGTTATGGCAATCTTTAAACAAAAGTAAAATTTTTTTTTGTTTCATACCTACAATATTTTTGCTATTGAATCACTTTTTTGTCATGGGGGCAGACTGCCTTTTTTTTTTCTCCTCTGAGCCTAATGAAAATGAGATTTCAAAATGATGGAATGATAATTAAGCTCACAGATGGGTTACACATAACTGATTCATATTATTTCATTTGTATTATATAGACCTGATTTAAATCTGATGAAGCCACAAACACACACACATGCAAAACCCCTTGTTTGATTTTGGGCTTGTCTTTGCTACACCAAGGCTAGTTTCTTTGGACCATGTCACAATACAGGGCAGGTAGCAGAATGTCCTAGTTCGCAATTCAGAAAGGTGAAACAGGATCCTGCTCTGAATCTATCTCTAGAGGACAAATTGTGCCTGCAACAACCCACAAACCTATCGAGATTTCTCTGAAATACATACGTAGTCCAGAAAATACACTCTGCTTCAATTTCACTATGCCACTGTACAAATCTGTGGTCCATCTGCATCTTCAATACTGTGTCCAGTTCTAACCCTCTCCTCCTTCTACATCTCAAGGACTTAGACACGAGCAAAGAGATGGAGTGTCTTCCATACATTGAATGCCTGAATGAGTTTGTTCTTTGCAGCCTGGGGAAAAAAAAAAAAGGCTGAGAGTTGTGGTAAAATTTTATAAAATTGAGTAACAAGGAAGAAAAGATGGATAAGGTTCATTAAGCACTCTCTTTCAAAACAAGAACCAGAGATGATAAACTAAGCTAGGAGGAGCCAGACTCAAAATAGATGGCTGAGTTGTGGAACGTCTTGCCAAAGCATATTTGATTGTCTACGTTTCACAGGAGGTCCAGAGGACACTTGAAAATTTCATGGAAGATGAATTCACAGGTAGTTGCTAAATACTTCGATAAAATGTTCACATCAAGAGTCCCTGACCTGAAAATAGTTGAAGGCTAGAAAGGTATAATATAAGAATAACATAAAATCATACTATCATTTAGGTTGGAAGAGACCTTAAAGATGATCAAGTCCATCTATTAACCTAGCAATGCCAAGCCCACCACTAAACGATAAGCACCTATGAAACACATCTACACGTCTTTTAAATACCTCTAGGAATGCTGACTCAACCACTTCCCTGGGCAGCTTGTTCCAGTGCTTGACAACCCTTTCGGTGAAGATTTTTTCCCTAATATCCAATCTAAACCTCCCCTGGTGCAACTTGAGGACGTTTCCTCTTGTCCTATCACTTGTTATGTGGGACATCCACTTCGCTACAACTTCCTTTCAAGTAATTTTAGAGAGCAATAAGGTCTCCCTTGATCAAGCCTCCTTATCTCCAGGCTAAACAACCCCAGTTCCCTCAGGTGCTCCTCATTGGATTTGTTCTCTAGACTCTTCATCAGCTTTGTTGCTCTTCTTTGGACATGCTCTGGCACCTCAACACCTTTCTTGTAGTGAGGAGTCTAAAACTAAATGCAGCATTTGAGGTGCAGCCTCACCAGTGCCAAGTATAAAGGGACAATCACTTCCTATACTCTTTCCTAGGCCTTCACATTTGATCACTGTCTGAGACCAAATATTAGGTTACACAGATGTGAGATCTGACTCAATATAGCCATCCTTACATTTTACTGCAAGTGTGCATGAACCTAAACTAATAATTCACTACATTTCATCTATCTTAAACATCACATGTGAAGAAGAGTTATGAAAAAATGCTAACTTTCACTGTATTTCATTAATTGTTCTTATTTTTTTGTGATGGGTTAATTTCAATCTACCAAAAAAAATTGCACTAACTGCCTTATTTTCATGATCAACTTCAAACAGAACAAATAGATCAAATCTACACTGCACTTCCTCCTCTTACAAATTTTATTTAATACAGCCCTGATTTTCCTTTTGAATTCATAAATAATCATCTAAGAAAAAGACCCAGAGAGGCATTTCTTTCTCTCCCCATGTCTTTCTAAACAATTCTGCAGCCATACAGTTGTGCTAAATGTCAATAATATACATCTGCAACTGCTCCATCCTTTAGGGTGTGGGATGGAATGATGCTCAGATGTAGATCAGTGCTGCATCTCTTTCCATTTGTTCTATCCTATTCTGGAGTGAATTAAAAAAATACCCACTGGTCTCCTTTTTTGTTTATCTCTTTAATCTTCCTAACACTTTTCAAGCCTGTTGCTAAGAGATATTAATGAGAAGAAAAAACTATGTATATAAACTATGTAAAAGTCCTTACTTTGGGAAAAAAAGCTTCCAGAGTGCCTAGCAGTCTTTCCAGCTACCATGAGATGTAATGTATAGTATACAGCAACCCAGCTCTGTTCTTTACATCAGAGAGAGATTAGTTGCTCCACACAGACTATAAACTACAACTGGCAACCTTATACAACAAGAACAGGCAGCCACAATCCACTGAAACTGATTTGGTGCCAAATGCTTCCAACCAGCCTTACGGCCAAGGGACCAAACCATAATTCTTCAGGTAAATACATTCCACTAAATGAGTCCTTTCACTTCGGACGAATAAGAAGGGGATCAAATGAGAGCACAAGAGACAGAAACTGGAATATAGCAGCAACACAGCAATAGCAGCCCACATCCAATGTAATTAGCAGTCATCTGGAAAATACTAAGAAAGTCAAAGCAAGCACTTTGCATTTGGATTTAATACTCAAGGCTACGTCATGGCAGGGGTCCAGGAGAACAAAACAAGGAGTCTGAAGGGTGTAAAAGTACAGGCTATGTGACTGATGCTTTTTACCCATGAAGTTGGTTAAACTCTAGGAAAACCTGCCTAGGAAACTTTGTTCAGTCCTGCCTCCTAAAGACCAGTGAATACATGTCAAGTGGCAGCACAAATGGTAGTTACCTGCTGCTAGCCCTTTTGAGGGTATTGCTCCCTACTTAAAGACATTCGTGTAGGTACTGTGTACATTTACAGCATGAGCAGCATCAATCGAATATCATTTATTGGCCAAACATCATCAAATACCATTTAGAAATCATAAAAGCAGACAGGATTTTTTTCCTATCAGGAAGACATAGGCAGCAACGTAAATTATGTCACTTCACAAAATGACTAACCTGTAATGAAAAACATTTAGCTTGCATCCCTCTCCACTCATGTTAAAATACAAACCTGTTTCTGAGCATGTTTGGCCTTTGATTTCAGAAAGTGTCGAGAGTGGAATCTGCTTAATTTCATCATGGTGAACAGCAGTGTTCCATTCCTTTAAAAGCCCAGATCCAGGCAGGAGGAGGATGGGTGTTGTTTTGTGTCTTGGGTTAGGAGGAATCTTGGGAGGAAGGGGAGGTTATCCCTTCCTTCAAGGAGCAAGGGTACCTAGGTGCCAGAGGGGTTCTCTTGGTGTACAGACAAGTGAGAGGCTCATGTGACAGTAAAAATGCTGCCTTGGGAGAAGACACAGTGGGGAAGAAAAGGGGATTGTCAAACATCCAGGCCTCGAAAATGGGAGTCAGTCTCTGTCTAGGGATCAACAAGATTCACTTGCACTAATCCAATTAATCGAATCCTAAAATTTGGACTAATACCAAGTCTGGCGGACAAGAGACAAAAAAGGCAAGAGAAATTTCTGTTTGCAAACCCTCTTAGCTTTCTTTTATGTTCTGAGCTCTCTACTTTAAGAAGTGCATGTTTCTAGTCTCTGTTCTGCTAAAACCAGCATTAGAGATTCAAAATGTACTCAGTGTTTTGGAGATGATAAATTAAAGACTGACCTCAGTGCCATCAAACAGGCACTAAATGATATTTCAAAATAAGGCCTAGAGTCTCCTGCTTTCAAAGAAGCACTAAAACCAGAAGTCTGGAAATTCTGTGAGCAGTGCTAGCCCTGTGAGACTCACGACTGAGACCGGCACTGCAATGAGAATCCCAGAAAGAGAAAGTTTTTGCAAAAGATATTCCTGAGACACAGCTGGAGTTGCTTTGTTGAAAGAAAGAGTACTGTCTAGTTTAAGTTGCATTTTTTTTTTCTTTTGAAATCTATAGATAATACTTAGTAAATGAAAATTTTAAAAAGTGTCTTCTTAAAAAAGAACAACACATTAAATACACGCGCGCGCACACACCCAAATGCATGCACACACAAGGCCCTCCCACCAGCTAGCTACCAGGTGATAATTTCCCACACGCTAGAAAACATTTTTTCCATCTCTTTGTATAATTTAGCAGTTAACACCATAAAAAACACAAAAGGATAATGAAAATGTGGACCAGAAGGAATCTTCTGGAAAGAAGAGAGTCTCATCCCTGCCTGGAAGCATCTTTAAAAAAAAATGTCACTATATTTCATACTACAGGTTGTGTGTGGTACACTTTCCCAGCATACCTGTCAGAGTTCAGCATTGAGTATGACTGATAAAGTAAGTAGAAACAAGATCTAAAAAGTAGGTAAAAATAAGAACGGTTGAGAACAGGGAACGGGTTTGTATGTTTGTCTCCCTTAAAAAGCAGAGTTGTATATTTTCTCCTCAAAGTTTTATTCCAAAATCATTAGTGCACGAGTTTCTGTTTTCTAAAATTTCCCCTATAAATTTGTGTCTGCTAGGACTCCCAAAATAAAAGAAGTAAAGGTATTTAGCCTTTTAGAAATCTGAGATTTGACTCTCTGAACGTTTATTCTAACAGTTTGATTTTTAGGAACTTTATAGAGTCATGGTGATAACATTATTTATTTTTTCAAGTACCAGTATAAATATCAGGGAATGAAAGGGTAGAAGATAGCGTGAGGAAGGATAGCTGAAGGATTTTTCCAATTACAGCTACTACTACATCTTTATCACCACTGGTACATTAACTATTGCGAGTTGTACATTTTGTCCAATAAATAGTGTCCAAATAAGTATTTAAGATAATTAGGATTTTGTAGTGCTAATTTAATTTTATATAAAATTAATTTATTGTGAATGTTGGAAGGCATGCTATTAATCTCCTGTCCATGGAGAACCTGCATTCTTACAAGCAACATTAAGAATCATATTGTCATCTAGACCAAAAACATGTATATGTTGTGTTTGACTACACAGTTTCCTATAAAACACATATATGTGGAATTTTTCTGATATTACTGGAACTGGTGACTGAAAGGCTGACTGTAATAATTACCTTGAATGATTGTAAACAAATGCAAGTAGAAAACTGAAGGAGAGTTATCACATCTTTAGTTCCCAAAAAAGAAATAACTAGGAGTTCATCAATGATGAAAAGTTATTCATTAATATCCATCTAAAATGCACAAATTATAATAAAAGTCCCAGGTATACAGAACCCAAGTAATCATTCACAAAGTTAATTAATATAATGAGTAGAAACATGCATTGAATTAGTCTCTTTAAAAGCCCAAATATTAAATTTGCATTGGCATCCCTATACTATTAGGCTACAACAACAAAAATATCCTTAGCAGATAGAAGATCAGAAGAAAACTTTTAGCCTACTTACATCAACCCCCTCCAAGATCAACATATCCCATTCTTCTGAGAGTTCCCTTGCTGTTCAAAAACTGATGTGAATACAAGTTTCCTTTCAGTGCCTGTTCTACTACAAAAGTAACACTGTTTAATTACCTAGATTATAAACTGCTATTCTTTCTTGAACGGTGAATTTATTGCTTATATTAAAGTATGGAATATTGGATGTTTACATATGGCCAACAAAGTTGGGCCCTAGATTTATCATATTTAGGATGAAAAATGATTTAAAAATTGAGGTAATGAATTAATTGCAAAATAACAAACACAAAGAAAAGCCACAGTGCTATTATATACTCACTTTTCTTTAATCATAGTTTCTAATTAAGCATTGAAACCTCCAAGACAGCATATTCCTTTTATGAAAAGCATGTATATTTTGCAATATTTTGTGACACATAGGAATCATTCCAAGAAAACTGTTAACTTTTCATGAAGCGTGTACTATTCAACATATTATACTTAGTAAAATATCTTGCCAACAGGATACATACTCAATTAAAAATGTATTTATACCATAAGCTAAACTACCAAAGACATGAAGATCTAGCAGACTCATGAGATTTCTGGGGATTTTTGAAGCTAAATACTAGAGAAATTTTAGAAAAGAAGAGAAAGTTAAATGTTAGCAACAATATATGACAGAAGCTTGCTATTTTCAATTCTTCCAAGGAAAGTCAGGAACAGATGTCCTTAAATGGCTACAAAGCCATCTACCGACCATGCAAACACATGCAGGAGGACTGACTGCCATAATCAAACTGAACGCAAGCAAAGTGTTGTGCAGATTGGGCCTAAAGGGTGTATCGGGGAGATCAGGATCTATCATCTGTATTTAGCAAGGAAAATTAAAGAACATGGAGTTTGCCTAGACCAGCTGATAAACTGCCTTTGCTCCTACCCTTCCATCTAGTTACTTATGATTCACAGTGCCTACGAGAAGAAAGAGAATCACAATGCTTTTAAATAAAGGCTGTATTTCAGTGCTATCAAGGCTAGGACACAGATGGAAAGATTTTGTGCAGCAAGACCCGAAACATAGTGAGTTTTCTTCATGTCACCATTCCAGTACAAATAGTACCATTCAGAGGGGAAGTTTCCTGCATCCTTTTTATGGGACAAAGTTCCTGATTATAAAACTAGTCATTATGAAAGGATTCACTCTGTGTTCTCACGCACCCAAATCTACCAGCACTGAAAACTCAATTATATAATGTATTAATATTTCATAAATTAAATTTCATAAGATATACTTGGGTGAGCAGAGTAACTAAATTAAAAATTGATTTATAATTAAAAACTTATCAATCATTTCAGGAACATTAGCACAACCCACATTATACATTTGCTACTCTAGTCTCTCCAGAAATTGTAGTGCAACTTGTCAGGCAGTATTAGTCATCAGTTCCGTGCAGTAGAGAATGTTTGTGGCAGTGCAGAGAGCATTTAGAATGGACTGGCAATGGAATAATGATTTATTACATTAATGATATGTGTACTACACTAGAAAACTACAAACATATGGAGAAACATTAAATTCCAGAATTACTATTACAAATTATAGTTACAATCACAAAAATCCAGAATTTTAAATAGGATTGTATTCTAGTAAGTTGTGCCTGATCAAGGAGAGAGGCAAGACAAAAGTGGGAAGATAAAGACATTTACAGAAAAAGATAAAAAGCATTTCATAATATCATCTCAATGACTACTTATCCATTAGGTCAGAATAGGACTGAGCATCACAAAGTCTTTCCACAAAGTTAAGAAGTAGAAAAGTGGGTGATTTTGAAATATGAATCATTATTTCCCTTATAACACTGACAATACATTAGACTGATATACTTATAGATTACTCATTTGGTATGGTTATGCTGTTAAAGTTCAGATAATATCACAGCGTTTATGAAGAGATTATCCATACTACAGAGAAGAATTACCTTCCTTTTCTGTCAATACTGCTTTAGGAGTTAGTAATTTATAGACGGAGTATGACATGTTTGATTAAGCAAAGTGACTTATTAGATCAAAGTTCACGACACCTTATCTGTGTAATTTCATACAAATAAATACACTCAACTTTACCAAGAAGTATTAGACTATACCATTAGACCAAGCACTCCTTCACCAACAAAACTGCTAAATAGAAAGCACTTCTCTAAAATGCAATTCATTACATTCTGCTTCCGGTAGAAAAACCAGTGATATTAAATATTAACACCTAACTTAATTAAAACACTGCTGTTTTAACAATGTAAAACTTGAAGGATTTTGATTAGCATTAATAAACTCAAGTATTTTGCAAAATATGTCCATAAACTTATGAATCTAACAGACTGCTAATGAACTAAAAAAGCCGTGAAGACCAAAGTCCTATGCCTTTTTTCCTGGTTGCTTATTGTTTTGAGCTCATTGAAAGAAAGGAATCAAATATATTCTCCATTCAAAGATATTTACATCTGCAACTCCTTAACCCAGAGTTCTGCTTATTAGTCCCATGAAAACTCGAGCGGTGGCTGTTGAACTGTTTCACTCAGCAGTTCCTACCTACCTCCTCGCACAGGATGTCTCTTAGCAACTGCTCTGTTGCTCATCCATAATCATTTCATGTTCTTTGTGACATAATTGGAAAACTGTGGGTTGTAGAAGCAGTAGAGGACCCCAGGCCTTCAAGTGTATGACATAAAGGTGCAAGTCCCATATGCTCATTTATATAAAGGCACTGAAGTCTGCTGAGGAAAATTATTTTCTGATATTGCAGCTATAGGTAGAAATAAACCAATCACTGATTTTCAGTGTCTGCATTACCTTAGTAATGCAGATCCTTAAGTTGCTATATATATGGCTTAAGTGCAGAAGGACAGTAGAAACATCAGAGAGCTGTCTGGTAGATACATCTATCTGTGGCCTTCCCCAATGCCTTCTCAATGTGCTCCTCTTCACATCAACCGTTTATGGCACTTCACACGTGCCATGGTTTTTAAACTAGGAGAATAGTATTATTTCTCCATTACAATAGAGCATAAGACCAAAGTTCAAGACATTCTTCTTGAATAAAATTGTGCATGCTTTTGTTTGACTTACAGTGAGTGTAGGGTATTTTAATGTCTTGGTGCTTTTGAGAAGCACAGGCACATTCTATCTATCTGTCAATAGATATTTATCTGTCCATTACTCCTTTTCTCATAGCATTTAAATGCCTTGTAATCTGGAGGGAATTAATGCTCTCAGTATCTTTGTGAAGCAAGAAATAAAATTCCCCTTTCACACATAGGATATAGAATAACTGTTTCTGTTGGATTGCAGAGTTGAACCCCTACATTTTTGATCTCAGACTGTCTTGTCTCTGGTTAAGTAATTATTAAAACAACTGAAAAAATTGATAAGTGCTTTCCTCTGAACCCAGCAGAATAACCTAACAATGTTTTATGAACACATATCATGTAGGGCAATTTGCTGCAAAAAAAATCTGAAACAAAAGCCAGGTTTCTGATTGCAATGCGAATAATAAGCAAACAGGTATACCTTGGTATTTGTGGTTAATTGGTTTAAGATTGGTATAGGATGGCAAAAGACAAAAGAAGAAATAAAAAAAAAAAGAGAAACCAAATATTTTTCTGTTTGGGAGCAGGAAAAAGAAACAAGAGCATGATTGAACCCTACAGTCAGAATTTTAATTTTGACATTGATAGTGAGTAAAAACGGCTATAGATAATGCTTTCATTTGGATTTGCCTTTGTCTAAAGAGGGCAACATTCAAACTCCAAGTATAAAGAGTATTAAGGGATGTTAACCAGGAAACAAAAAAGTAAAGGGAAATCCTTAAATAAGATTATGCTCTTCAGTGAAGAAACATTTATTAGTATGGTGTTATAAGAAATGAAACATTTCTAACCTTAGAGATTTGGAAAAGGACTGGGGGGAAAAAGTAGATATTTAAATTAATACTATTCTGAAGACCAATTAAAATGAAATTCAATCTAATGAATAACCATATTTGGACTTTAGAAATTCAATTTTTTTATGTTGATAGGTAGCAACTTTTTTAAAAAAAATAATTTTAATAAAAGATTTAACCCTTTAGATTTTTTATTTCTAGACTTCTTGTTACAGTTCAGGCCTCTGAGTGAAATTATAAACAACCCATCCTGCTATCATCTTTATACTTATAAGATTATTTTTTCACATTAAAAAGTAGAAATTTTTCGCTATGGCAGCTTAGTCTAAACTCTGGGATCCAACTAGCTTTCTACTACTCATGTATTCATTAGTAAAAGATTTTACAAGTCATGTCAGTCCCTCACGTAGACATGCCTCAACAACTGTTAACAGTTATTCCATCCAGAGAAATATTGGTGTCACTTTTTTCCCCATCAAAAATACAATTCATTTAATACTATCTAAATATTTCAAAGGAATGCATCAATTTCTATCCCCCCCAACTTCTTCAAAACAAGTTAAAAAGCACCAAATTGAGAATTTCATTAATTTTTCTTTCTGCTTCTCATATCACTACCTTTTAGGTATTTCTAATATGTGACAGAATCTTAAATTTTAAATATTACACATTTTTATATTTCTGATCATAAACATTCCTTTCATTAACTGCAGATAAATAAAAAAGTAAATTTGAAGAAATTTCTTGTAGGAAATTTTCCCCTATAATTTACAAACTACTCTAAGTGTAAATAAATTTAATGTGAAATCAGAAAATACTTCTATTGATATTGCAATATTTGAGTCTAGCTCATTTTTGTTGCAGTTACCAGACCAAAAAAGATAGTAAAAAGCAATTTCAGAAACAAATTATCACTGAAACACAGGAATGGAGTGACAGTTGTTTCACTAATGAAACACTCTGGATATATACAAAGAAACAGACTTTGGACGATTGTGGATTTTATTTTTATCCATTCTTTCAGAATGTCTCTGGAGAAGCAACACTTTACGATACAAATGGGGGGTCTTTTTATTATCATTTTTAGTATTATTCCCTGTATTTTTACTGTGCTAATCTTGGGTTGCAACAGTATCACAAAATAAAAATAAAAATGTACTGTTCAGTAATATTAAAGTAATGCTTACAAAGGAGGTATAGTTGTTAAACCAAAAGGTTGAAAAAGGTATTTAAAATAAGCTGATGTTTCAAAATCATTGCATTTTACAGTCCTTATGTCATAAAGAATAACTATGTGTCTGCTAAACCTTGAGAGAATAAGGGTATCTTAAAGAAAGAAGTTTCTTGCCAAAGAATTTACTAATCAGGAAAATAGTTGGTAGATGAAGACTGTATTACACTGAGACAAGTTGTTTTGTCACTGCACACGCATTGAAGATGGTAGTGGTAAGATCGGTGTAATATTTCTTGAAATGACATGTTAATGAGTGCCATATCAACATGGTACATCAGGAATAGATTCCTGTTCTACTCAATTAAAGCCAAAGTTGTATTGTTTGGGAGCTGACAGATTTTTTTTAAATTAAGGGACAGTCTTTTTTGTCCAAATCACAACTGCCAGTGTACCACTGTATTGAGTTAGAGCTATCTCTTCTTCATTTCACCTGTGGAATACAGCAGGAGGAGAGGTAATATTCACATTTAGCTATATTTGAACAGAAAGAGTTAACAAGAATATTTTGTCCATTACGGGTATACAGGTGTCATCATTACGAAGGGAAAGGGAAGTACACTAATTCCCTCCAAAGGTCATGCCCATGATGCCTTAAGGATATTTGCTGCTAAAAACTTCAAGGCAAGACATACAGTAGGTGGGATGTTCTCTTTGGGGGACTGAAGAGTTCAACTTAATTGTGTGTTTTCTCCACTGCACGTGATAGAAGGTTTTCCATGGAGTATGGGACTGTTGTAAGTTGCACACCAGGGTGCCAAGTATCTGCGGTTTTTAGCAAGCATACCTCAGTTGTTGACTAGACTCCAGTGGTTGCCTAAGAAAACATGAATAATATACTTTGTACACCTGATGCATTTAAAAAAAGTCTCATTATATCCAATTATTGTAATAGGCAATAAAATACTAGGAATATATTAACTACAGTACCAATAATGTATATAATGCACAATGTAGTGAGTAGTTTGCATAATTCTTTCAAGACTAACCATAAAATGACCTGTCGGTACTTTAAATAAATTGTTTTACTTATTCTCTCTCTTTTCTGTATAATTTTGCAATTCTAACTAATTCCTGAGTTTTATACTAAATAATTACAGTTTTTTAAAAAAGTAATATTTGGGGGAGTAACATTAAAATCTTAAACTATATTTAGCACTGGGCTGCTTTAAAAATATTACAGGCTACGACCTGAAGGAAAAAAAGTGGCAAGCACTGTTATATATTCTTCATATGGCAGCATATGACAGAAAGTGGAAACAAAATACATTTAATACTGTATTCTGCTCACATGAATGACTTTAAACCATTTCAAACACTGACATTTTAAAAATAAAGTAATATAACTATAAAAAAGAACACATACTTTCCTAAGTTACATCTTTGTTCATATTCGTGAAGAAGTTTTCAATGGACTAATCTTGTTTGAATGCTCAGTTTGCTTCAGCTGGAGGAGGGGTGTCGGACAAAAAAAAAAAAAAGCAGCACAGTCAAAGGACGTACACACTGATGATGTTAGAGAGTGATTTTCATTCCAGAGATATGCAAGAGAACTCAGAAGTCTTTTTTAATCATGGCAATCTTGTAAGGAAATTGAAAGCAAAAATAAAATTCAATATCCCAATATAATCGGTGGTTGGCCTAGCACCATACCTATTAAATAAATAGCATTGTATATAGCACCAAATGAATGAATTGTGGTAAAAATAAGACCCTACTTGATCAAGACTAAACAATTCTTAAGTATGCAGATGTTTGGATCCTCTTCTCTTCATATTTTGAAGTGACTCTCTTCACACAAATGCAAGAGCTCTCTGAGTATATCATAAAATTCTGTATTCAGGTGCCTTAACAGTGGATTTTTATTTCAGTGATCTGTAACGAAGGAATAATTTTGTTCATTTTGCAAATCTATCTCAGTCTACACACTATTGATTTCAGTCAGCTGAGCTGTGAAGCATGGATAGTGAAGTCTGTGCACCTAAAATAATCATCCTTAAGTATGGGAGTAAAAAAATCAACCTCTACATACCTGCATTACAGGAATCTGATTTACAACCTGGCAAATCAAGTCTAGTTTTGGTGATTGTGAGAAAATAAAAGTAGGCAAGTTCTGTCATATAGAATTCATAATATTTATTAGATAGTGAATGCTAAAACGAATTTTTGCTTGGCGAGATGAATTAGTTATTTGAAAGAGATCACCTTCTGAATTTCCTTTCTGTCCTCAGCCGTGTAACTTTAAAATGGCTGCCTTTCATATTTCAGTTAAAGACAATTTTTCATACCTTAATGTAGCACTCTAAACAACATTTACTAGCAAACAGACAGTAACTATGCGTACAGCAATGCATTATGTAATGCAAACTCTACTATATATTCAAGAGGCAATAGTGAGATACCCATTTATTTTTCCAAGACATGACTCTAAATTTTAAGTATTTATCAGATTCAGCCTGCCAAGCTCAATACACTAGTTTACTCTGGTAGAGAAATATAAAAGAATACTTGATATCTCAGGGCAAAGTAATCTCTCCTTTGTATCTCATTTTCATCTGGTATTGATCAAGACAAGTGAAACAATCTCATTTGACGCCAGCAGGTAAACTGGCTAGCAGTTTGCTTCTTCCTAGTGTATCAATAAAGAGGGAAGTACAGGATTCTGGACTTTTCCTCTTCCTCCTTTCATCCTCCACCCAATCTACATTACAGTTGCAGTGATGTGGTAGATAACAACACTATTTGTATTATTTTACAAGTTAAACTGTTTAAAGATTTCTATTTCTTACTATTTTTCTAAAATATTCCCATTTTCTTGCCATAATTTACTTTATTATTCTGATCTTGTTGTCTATTTTGTTTTCATTTAGTAGTAGGATCATAATTTTCATACTGCCACTGCCATTGGTATTGCTACAGTTCAATGTAATACATTAAGAGATAGTCACATTCATTTCCTAATTGTTTTACAGTTATAGCTTTTTTTATGGGTATACCACAACGTGTCCTTTCAAAACTCTTTCTTCACAAGTTTGAAATTTCTAGTATGCTCTTTTTCCTTATTCTGGAGTAAGAGTCATTTCACATTAGGGCCAGATGAGCCATGACAATACTGAGCTCTGCTGTACCACAAGGTTGCATTTACACTTAACAGCATATAGTAAGTTGTAGAAACTTAAATGTGCTTCTCTTTTCTAATATGTTTTCATTCCTGGTTCTTATTCTCCACTATTTATTTTACTCCCCACAGTTCACATCAATCTAGAATTTATCTACTTTCAGCTTGACTTTGAACTGCTGTTGTCTAAATATCCTAACTTCACGTGCCCAGCTTTTTGCCTTTTTCAGACATTATTATTCATACAATATGACAAAGTAGTTGCCTGGTTCAGGGGTCCTCACCTCCCCTACCTCCTAAAGCTAGGATATTCGGTATGTTCAAAAGTGATGACTTTACATACTGTCATTCCATGGGGTATGATGACCATAGGGAAAAGTCCTTCCTTATGGCACTGAAAGCAGTGACATTTACTGAGGAAAACACAACCACTTGCACAGAAGTAGAGGGATACAGCAGTCCTCCATTTTATTTTTACATGCAAAAGTTCCTTTTCTGAGTCGTAAGAAGTTTCTCCCCAAATTCTGCTAGATTCTTCCCACAAGTGACTCCGCAAGATGTGCTATAGTGTTTTGGACCAAGAACTCCAATATTTTGTCTTCAGCTTCAGCAAGACAGCAAATGATTAGAAAAGAACGAGAAACAGATAGAAAATGTAGGGTAGTATTCCTTCTCATCTTTCAACAGCCAGTGGCACAAGGATTATCAGATTCAGAGGTTGCCTGCAAAGTATTTCATTTAATGGGTATCATGGGAAGCATTCTCCATGAAATTGCCCTTTCCCTTCTAAATCACTGTATGTTTTTGGTTTTATCATTTGCCTGATAATTTCACTAGGGGCCTTTTACTTTTTTTTGTTTAATGAAAAGTACTGAATAATCAGTTTACTTATCTTCTCTATTCAGCTTAAATAGTACATAAAGCATAAAAAGAAGCTTTTAGCATGAGAAGGACAAAAGCATATTAAAAAAGTTTAGAATATAAATCTATGTTCACACAAAGCACAGTCAGAATTCTTTTTTTAAAGATTAATAGTTGATAAAGATATTTATATTCTCAACTATTTGACCAAAGTCATCATGCCTGCTAGGCAATATATATTATAATCAGAGGTCATATCAAATTCTTAACCAATTATTTCATATATATATAAAGGTAAAATCCCTATGAGTACCATTTGTAAGAAAAAACATTATATTTGCACAAGCATATCAAACTCCTCTGAATGGAGTTTTGCAAGTTATCTATTTTAAGCTCAGCAGTTTCTCTTATTTTCCTTATTTGTTAAGAGAAAGAACTCACTGTCATGATATTGCATCAATATTTTAAATATAGATTTTCAAAATGCAAATAAGGAAAGAGTGAACAGCTATTTTCTATTTATGATGAAAACTGACAAGAGCTTGAAAAAAATAGCATAAAGGTAAAAAACATAATTCTTGATCAAGAAAACAAACCTCCTCGGTGATAGATGGCCAAAGCAGTAGTGACAAGAGTGAAGAAGAGAAGGGGTATCACTAAGCCAGAATGATTTTTAAAATAAACTCTACCTAACTACATTGAAAGTGTAGCACATAGGAAGAAGCAGATCCCACTTAAAAGGAATATTACTGCTTCATAGAAAATAATTTTTTTTTCCTCCATATAAAATTCCTCCCACCCCCAGTCAAAAGCTTCTTAAAGTTTGGCTCATAAAGTCAACATCAGACTTGTTCTTTCATCACTGTAAGGATGTTTATTGAACTCTCGAGTCCAAATCTTGCATGCTATCAGGTTTCTAGTCGCTCAGCAACCAATTCGTCATCTTTATTCCAGTTATAAAAAGTTTTATAACCTTTCTTAGTCTTTAACTAAGGTTTTCTACCCTTTCGCTATGCTTCTGTGCTGGGAAATAAACCAGGAGCTGCAGGAAACCCCTAACACAACCCTCCAGCTTAAGACACTTAGAACTTGTATAGCGAGTACTTTATGCCCAGTACAGCTGCTGGCAGAGAAATTGGCTCCGATCTTACCTCCCACGTCTCCTGTAGCTCAACCGCTTCCGCTGGGTAGTTGTTTATTTCTTTTTTCCTTTCATATTCCTGACCTTTTTTCTAATGTGCGGAGCTGAGTTAGGAATCACAGTGATGAATGAGATGTGATGATGAGACTCATAGTGAGGGTGCAGCGTGCAGGGCTGTTTCTCGGGCAGCATAGTAGCAGATGGAGGAGGGGGGAAGTGGAAATCTGACAGGTTTAGCTTGCTGACAGCCCATGTTTATAGGCTCTGTAAAGAATACAGATGAGACAGAGGAAAGGCAGAGACGACAATGACATAATAAATCTTAGCCACAGTGTTTTCAGCCCAAAAAAGTGAAGAAATAAAATCAAGTTTGGGATGCTGTTAATGGTTAGGCTGTCACAGAATTGAACCTCTTCACTGTCTGCTTCTCTGGATGAGATTAATAGATACACTAGACTCCTCTGTACAGTACTTCTGCCATCTGCACAGAAGATTGCAGCCCTCTCTCCCCTTTGACCACAAAATACTTTAGATAATAGACAAGTTAGGTGTTCTAGTTCCAATACACAGGGTGATATATCTGCATACTTCTCACCTAAAATACCTAAAGGAGAAACTTTATTTGATGTTTGGAAATGCTGTGAAGATTTAAAAAAAAAAAAAAATAGAAAAGAGAAGTGGTAAGAATAAGGACCAGCCTCTATTCTGAAAGCAGCAATCATCTCAGCTGCTTCAAACCCCATATCTGTTTGACTTCAGTGGAGCTATGGTAGTTTATACAAGGTGAGGTTCTTGCCTCAAGTTTTCATTTGGGAAAAAATACATGTAAACTTTGAGTTAATTACAAACCACTAAATAAAGACTTTAAGATTTTAGGTAATAGCAAATTTTTAAATGTTTAGATTTTTTTTTCCCCTAGAAAGTCCCAGATACAGTAAAAGCCTCCTTCACTTTTTTTAATATATTCAGCATGAACATGACTTTTATGATGCAACCTGATCATCTACCCTACCTCCAGCAGGCTACATTTTTCAGTCAGACTTTTCAGAGCTGCTCTCATTTCTCAAGTTCTATTTATTCCTACAAGAGCTACAGCTTTTCACAATTCCCACTTAAGGAAAAAATAAGAGCAAGAATGTGAAGTATCACTGCAAAATATTTTTTTTTTTTTCGACTAGTTATCATTACCACCACCAAGCAACAGAGGATAGTCAAAATAAGAGCAGCCTTCTACCTAATTACTTGCAAGGATAATGCAAAGTTCCTTCCCTGTCAGAAGCTGTAAAGTCTGTATCCATTTTCATTCATCTGAGTCCAGTGCTAGGAATGGGACATATAATATTCATCTTCCTGCTCTTTGCAGAATACCTTATCGTGAATGTTGTAAAGAGAAGGCAGCCATTCTACCCAGCTTAACTAACTGACGAGGTCAAAGAGCACATCATGCACTATAATTTAGACAAAAGAAACACACTGAAATATGCATGTGTTTTCCCCACTGTCTTACAATAATAACATCTACTTTCAGGCCCGATTTCATACTTTTAATAGTTTATTTGTTAATTTGAGGCTGCTTTGGCCTCCAAAATTATGTATGCCATCCTACAGGTGAAATCCAAACAAGGCTGGCTGGCCCATCCATCAGCACGCAAAAGTCTAAACAGTGCAAACCTTAGTTTTACAGTGCATGAGAGGCAGAAGCATCGGGGACAAACAGTGCTGTTTCCTGTAGCTGATCATTAGGCCAATACACCCTTGTTGAGTCAGGAGCGTGTGCTAAATTTATACAAAGTAAGATTCATAGAAAGGTCAAGTTTTCATGAAAACCAGACTTCTTTAAGGCATGTAAAAAAAGAGCACAAGAATAATCACTAACCATTTTTGAGAGAGAGAATGATTCTCTTCCTGAACTTGGACATCAGGGGAAGACTTTTGACTTCAGATCTCAAATAATTATATAGCGCTCTCAATAGTCAGTAAACTGGTGCAGTATTGTTTTGGGAACATATATTAGAGTTTATTAACTTGCAGAATTAAGCAAGTTTAAGTTATTTGTCCCATTTCTCCTAGAAAAACAAAAATCACAGGGTAGAAACTCTGATTTCCAGTCTCCTGATCTAATTCTGAAATGATGCTGCATTGAACGTGTCTGCTACTTTATGACTGCTTGTTCTGAATGAACTGTTGTATTAAATGGTATATACTTATCAGCTCTACTCTATTTATGCAGAACAATGTTATTTCTTCTAATCTCTCTAGGTAAACAATGACAACACAACAAAAAGGAAATTATCTACAAGAAATTACATTTCTTGTAATTATTTCCTTTGGCACACTTTTAAAATGCTACCAGCTCTTCTCCCATAAAAATAAGGAGGATATGAAAAAGAAAATAGTAAAAAAAAAAAATAATAGTTACACAAAGAATAACACAAATGTGTCAAGTTAAAGAAAAACAAAAAACAAACGCAAACAACAAACACCCAGGATTAATCAATGTACATATCTGGTACCCACCAGAAAATCAACCCTCTATATGTTCTCCTGAAACTACTGCAAATTAATACAGATTTTTCATGGTTGTTATAGTTCAGTTTTTTACATACATCTACAGATGAAAATTCTCAAATTGACAAGCTAAGCCCCAAGCTTTTACTGCCTGTACCGATCCTTATAAAGAGTTTAGAATAAGGAAGACTAATTCTGTGATTAGTTTAGGTAAAGGGGAAAGAAGGCAGCAAAGATTTTACAATTATTCCTGTACAGTCTTAATTCTAGTTCTGATCAGCTAACTTGTGACAACAGTAGCCTTTAATGCCCATGCCTGACCTTGCCCTGCTCTCCATTAGTCTCCTAGTTCTCTGAAATGTAGAACACCTCAAAACAAAAAAGGTTGCTCACGCATAGAGATGAGAAGTGCATGTTTTCTACCAACCGGTAATTATTTTTGCAAGCATATGCATCTTCCTAGCATTTTCTGGAGAGTATAAAAACAAACCTAACCTCTATAGTCAAAAATCCTTATGTTTTCTTCTTAGCTTTTCAAAAATTTATCTCTGGGGGTGTAGCTGAACAGTGAGAAAAAATTGTGATAGAAACATAAAGTGTCTACCCACCCAAAGTCAAGCTGTCATCTCAGCTGGGGATGCTGACTTTCAATGTTCTATTCAACTAAAGATAGAATGACTGAGACTGCTACCTAAGACGACTATCATCAGTGGAATTCTTTCACCCCAGACCTGGGGACTAATTCTATCCTTCTTTTCAAAATAAGATTTTCACTCTTCCTAGACTTTTACCTAAATAAACCTTTCTTAGTCACGTCTTGGTTTTTTTATCTATGATATGTATCTGTTATACCTTAGTTATTTGCAACTGCTTCTTCATTTTGTTTAATACCCACCTTACTGAATAGGATTTTAAACCCTAACACTGTAAGTATTGTTTATAAAATCAGGGACTAAGGATGTCTCTGTCTGAGGTTTAGAGTATTTGGTCAGTCTACTTCAAAAAGGAAGATGGCAAAGAAGCCTATCTGAGTGAAGTTAGCTAAACTGTTATTTTCTTAACAGAGGGTTAGACCTAGCTAACTTCAGGAAACGTCCCAGACTGCGCAAACCGTCCTCTGCTTTGACAACTGCTTCAGAAAAGAAATTACTATTTGTTACTAATTTCTAATGGAAAGTTCAGCAAACCTCAGTAGCTAATTAAAACCTAAAAGTTATTCCTTTTCTTCATAGCGTGCCATAGGGGCTCACTGTATGTGAAAGATAAAATACAAGGTCAATGCTAACACCAAGCTCAGAGTAGAATCAGTGGAAATTATATCTGAGTCATGGAGGACCTCACTCCAGTATTTAACAAGAATCAAAGGATCATTTTGTCCATAAATTGGCTTTTTTACACTACTCATTTGGCATGGAGGAAGTAGCAACAGAGTCTGGGAACCTAAATATTCTAGGTTATACTATACAACTAGCAAATTCAGCTCCTCTCCTATTCCCTGCACAAATGTCTCAGGCCTGTAACAGTACCATATTTCACAGAGGTATGTTCATATCGGAAAAAAGAAGTGTGTGGGAAAAGTGCCAGTCAGTTGTCTTCCAGTAATGCTTCTCTAGCATCACTAGAATTCTTCTCGCGTGCAGTCCAAGTGGCCTCTTGGATCGACAGCTGGGGAAGGGTCTCTTGACAGTTGGTGGTGCGACTGGATCCCCTTCTCCAGCTTTCTATTGATAGATACATAGTAAATTTCTGATTTGTACCAGGGAATTAGGCTGTAGATGCAAATAAAAGAGCTCCGAGGGGAACCTTGCCAGCCTCCCTGAGGTCTTCCCCTTTTCACTACCAAACAACACAGGATAAATCTGTCTCCAAGGGGGGACATAATTATCTAATCAAAGAGGCTTTGTGTCAGTAATTATTTTTTTAGAACATCGCTTTAACTCTGTGTTTAAGTCAGTCAAAAGGACAGCTTTTCTGCCTGTATTATCAAGCAGGTAGAATTTAATAAACAAGCAGTACAACTGTTAACGGATCATGCATGGTTCTGTAGAAATATCTAGTCTCCAAACAGGGACTCAAAAGGTTTCCCAGCTAAGTGAACATCATCTAAACAACTCAGTGAGATCTCAAGACAAAACTAAAACCATCAAGCAGAAATCACACCCTTTTTGCACGATGTCCTAATCCTTGATAACACTGCAGAGGTAACGCAGCCAGTTTTCCTGTGAAAAAATCTCCTCACAGTGTCACGTAAAGGAACAGCCTGACCCCTAAAAGACACACTGAGGGAGGAATAGCACATATGAAGGGCTCAGGCTGTGTATATGAGTTCTGCAAATGAATAAAGACATCCTAAAAAGGGGTTCAGAATGAAGTGGTTAATCAAAAGACTGTGCAGTAAGGATCTCCTCCTCCTAGTGGGAGGGCACATCAGGGGAAGAGCAGGAAATGCGTATAAGAATGTGTATCGACTTCCTGAGGCATTTCACAGTCTGGTGAGAGAACAGACCTTTCTCCTTTTTAAATCCCATATGATGCATGATTCATGCAGGGAATAAGATTTGGAGGAAGAAATGATAGGAGTTATCATCACACATAAAACTTCAGCAAATTTTATTTGCATGAGGCTGTAGTTCCTTTTGGTTTTACTGATTTTTTTTTTTTTTTTCTTTAATTCCCTAAGGGCAAGGCACAATATTTTTGGACTAATTGTAGTTTGGAAGAAAAGAAATCTTAGTCTTCCAGCTTAATTTTAAAAGAGTACACTAAATTCTCTCTTGTTTTTTCCGTACAACTTAACAGTTTGACTTATAGAATATAGGTACATAAAAAGCTATAAGAAATCTACCAGCTTCTGAAAGGTCATGCAAAGGGGAACTTGTTGGGAGTTTTCATCCAAGTTGCTAAGACCTAACCCAGCATTCCTCTTAGTGCAATAGTTGATATTGTTATCAACAAAAAGAATAGCTGGGATATGAAATTTATTTACAATTTATTATTTGTTACACACATTACCAGCTCTCACAGATGAAACAGAATCTGAACTCAAGTCTTGGCATGAAAAATAATGTTGGAGTTCATTAAATCAGCTTGAATAATATAGCAGGATAGCATCCCTGTTGGAAAATCTGAATTTGATGTCATCATGTTTCCCAAAATAAAGTGCTAATGATTCCTCTTACGAACTTCTAGCATATGAAATGAACTTAGACAATCTGTTTTCCCAAGAACTGAAGAAAATAATTCTGAATATATAAAAAAGGAATAAAACACAGACAGCAACCTTAACATTTTTCTCATTCCATCATTTAGTCACCAACTTTTAAATTTTTTAAAGAATTTTAACGAAGTACAATCATATTTGTCTAAATACATATGACAATCTTCAGAGTAAAGTCTCAGCAAGTCAGACCTCACTGTAAAAAATTTACTTGAGTGAGGAACTGATGATTTGACCCACTATGAATAACAATGCATGTCCATGTTAAGAATGAAAACTATATTTATGTGTGTTTATAGGTATCTATATACACGACAAAATATATACTACCTATCTGTACATTACATACACATGTACATGTAATATATATAGTATGTATATATATACAAGTTCAGAGCAGAATAGAATACCTACAAGTTAATATATTACTACTATATGCAGTAGAAAATCACAGCTAGGTTAGTAAAAGACATGCATAAGCCCATTATTAACACAGACCTGTGTTATTGTGGCAACTGTCTCACATGAGCTTAAAACACAGTATGTAATAGCGAAGACCATAGATATGGAATGATTTTGTAGCACAGCTAATCCCCATGCCATTTCAGAGTCTAGAGCAAGAAGTGATTATAAAGGTAAAGAAGAATTTATCATAAACTGCTTCCCATTGGAGTTTAGATTCCATACAGTATATAGAAATTAAGTTGGTTACTACAAGGTTTCCTCCTCCTGAAACTGAGTAATTGTAAAATACCCATGTTTACATGACTGAATCTCACTCTATTTTTGTACATATTTTATTTACCTACTTAAAGTGGGTGGTCTTAGGGATTGGGCCAGATCAGGTAGCTTAAAAAGACAGAACTGGAAACAGATCTTTAAAGATAAATTTATTTACATATTTAAACTTTTTCACTCTATTCATATACAGTTTCAAAAATCAGCAAAATCCTTTAGCCGTAATAAATCATACTTTTCTTTCTGCCAATTATTTCTTCCTCTCTTTGGTACGTTTCATGTATAAAAATATGAAAACCAGTATACAGCATTTTAATAAGAACCATCACCATATCAATAATCCTACTATCTGAACTTCCGCTTGTGAGGCAGCTCCACATTACAGAGATTCAACTCACCCCTGAGCCACTTGTTGAAGGACCAAGACTGCTGAAACTGCCTGTTCTGGCATCTTCTCTGGTGGTAGATACACACCAAATACGTTTTAATCATGACTTACTGTATTGTGAAGTTTACTATTTAACCATTCCAGTCCTGTGTGAATTTTAGTACAGAATGTTTAACTCGGCACACTTGCACTCAATAGGCTGCCGTTGAAAACAACACTAAAATTTATGACAAAGTATGTTAATACACAGGAAAGAAAGAATATGTAGGGCCTTTTAACATACCTGAAATGCATATATTTTAACTTGCTGAGAAGTAGCAAACTTATTACAACTTACCTATTCCATTAGGATCATATAAAATACATCCAATGACATATTGTTTGGCTCCATTAATGATAAATGTCATGAATGCAAACATTAACTCACTAAGCAGCATGAGTAACTCTGGTAGAGCAAACAGAAATAGCTAAGTTTTATTAAGTAAAGCAATGCTTTTACACAGCTGGAAAAAGTTTCCTACATCGTAGGAATAATTACATGTCTAAATTACAGTTTTGTTTTATGTTGTTTTCTTCAGCTATTTTTTACTTAATCAGTTTAAGAGTTTTCTGTGTAAATGGCTGATCTCCATGCATGTGTCATCCTTTGACTATCTGGAGAGGAAGTCAAGATTGCACTGTTCTCCAGAAAGTAGCTATGAAAAGCCATAACATAATGAGTACTCCTTATCTATTCCTATTTGAATCTGTCTCTTCTACCAATTTCCAAACCTCCTATTATGTCACCTCTTCTATATGGATACAAAGCAAAACAGAAACTATTTGTTCATGCTTCCATTATCTGGTTTCTTTAACAACAAAGTGAGTCTCCTGACAGTCTAAGTGAAAGAAATGACAGTCTATAGTCCCCTCACTTATTGCCCACGTGCATATAATCGACTCTGAGGTGTCTCATGGGGGGAACAAGTTCTAGAAACCTCAAGAAAAACCCTTATAGATTATTTCAATCTAAACAGAGAATTTCACACAGAAGGCTTTTTCCAATCATATGTGATGGCATACAAGGAAATCCTTAAGATCTTACAAAACAAACAAACAAAAAAAGTGTCATTAATTTATTCTGCATGATTTTTCATCCTTCACTAATGGTGTTAGAGAAGTTTCTCACATTTGTGATCACCAGGAAATATTTGTCACTATAATGCTTCCTATTTGGTCACGGAGCACAGAGCAGCTTTTATTCTCATTTCTTCTTGAAGTCAAGGAAAACAAATGAATGTCTATATGTCTTGAAGTCAAGGTGAGACAAAGCCCAAGCAGCTGAAAAAAATATAATATTTGGGGGATTTGTGTGTGTTAAAACTAGAAAAATAAAAATACAACCCCCCAACCCCCCCAAAAAAGGCTAAAAGCAAACAAACAAAGAAACTTCCTGGTGCAGGAACTGAAGCACATAGCTGCGAGTTGCTATGACCCCTTCAGAGACTCCTGAATTAGGGCTATGAGGAATGAACGGAAAATGGAAACATTGCTCATATTGCCAGTCAAACTTCTGGCAAAAATGAGGCAGTCGGGCTGCTTTATCTCAACCACGTGCCAGAGTCTAAAATCTCATTCTGCAACTGTCTAGCCATAAAACCTATGTTCCTAAGCCACGCCATCAAGCCTTGAGAAAAGTTAGGTCTCATTATTCAAGTACTTTCCTCCCTAAGCAATATTTACGCTTCATGTACCTCACACAGCTAAAACCAGTATTCTTGTATGTATAGATCGTGCATCTGTAACCTAGAGAATGTCTCTACATGTTTGAGCAGGATGTAAATTTCTGGGGTACCTATAGGACACTGGAGGATCAACTACTTGACTATAAATCCATCTGGATAGACAACAAAAAAAAACCAAAAACACAGTGTGTTCTGGCACTTACTTGGAGGTCAGTGAATCAGTGAACCTCAAATCAATTAAAATTTGGTGAGCTGTAATGTTCAAACCATCAGCACTTAAACATTCAGGAAAGAGTCTGCATTACAGGAAGGTTATTATTCAGCCACCAGTTGTCAAGTCTGATAAATGGCCACCCCTTTAGGATTACTAATATGTGTTACCACAGACAATAGCTAATATTACTGGACTAAAACTGGTAAAGGTTATGACCTACCCAGAAGAAAAAAGTAACATACATTTCTTTGTATAAAGTAACAAAGGAAGAAGTAGCGATCATTCACATGCTTTGCAAATCACGTACGGAGACAAACATACTGATATTTCTTAACTATATAAATAATTATAATCAAGTAAGTGAACAATGTTTTTAGAACCCTATGTATACTGTTATAACAGCTCATTATGACTTCGGTCTCACACATCTAGTTTTATGATATGTGAAAAATGATGTAGCTGCATCTTATTAAATTAAATTAGACACCACATGCAGCTTAAGCAATTGCTGTAATTACTCTGTAATTTCTAAAATACGTATAATAGGAATACACAAATGATATAAAGCTCATTTTTATGTAAACAGAGTAATTAATACAGAAATCTCAAACTCTCCTGACTGTCAAAAACAATATGCTTGCAAACTTTAAGAAGGGCTGGCACAGTGCCTTCAAAGACTTTAGAAGAAACTGGGTAATCAGCTTTCAGCATAATAAATATACGCATAAAGCATGCAAATGAAATTCAATAGGTATTATATAACAAACACTCTAGGATATGAAGTTGTGATTCACCATTTGTTTTTTCTCTGGATAATAAAGACTAATTGTGACTGTGTTCATTTGAATTGGAAAAAAGCCATCAATCTCATTATTAGAATGCAAAATGTGGGAGGTGGCTCCTACTACATCTATCCTTGTTGTATTTTGATGGCCTGTTCTTCCTTCACACTCCTACCATGCACAGTTCAAATTGGACAAAAGTTTGAAGTAAAACTGTAGAACTAGGAGTCTGAGTTACTGCCAAGTTCTTCCATTTTCTCAGAGGCAACACTACCATTGGTTTCATCAGCGTTACACAACTTAAAACTGTCTAACACAATAGGAAGCCAAACCCTTAACGTATATTAGAAGGCAAATGACAGTTATTTAAAAGGAAATTTGTGTGATCTGGCCAAAGAAACTACGAAGACGATGAAGGATACGAAAGGAAGAATATACAAACCTCGTCTGCATTTTATATTACTGGGTGCATACCACATATTGTACATGTTCATTTGCATAAACACTATGGTAGCTATTGCAAGCGAAACGCTCCTTGTCATTACTTAGTCAACCATAATACTGAGAGTTAATGGGGAGATAGGGAGATTATCCTTCATCTCTGTTTTTTCTTTGTTGTTAGTTTTCAGTATGTCTTTCCCAGGAATCCAGTACATTGAAGTGAACAATTCTGTTTTTTTCTAGCCGTTGAAGAATTTTGAGGGAAAAGACAGCAGCTTAGATTAATTTCATACTGATTTTCTTCATCCTGGCCTAGAAAATATTCATGCTGCTCATTTATACTGATCTTCTAAGACTACATCAGGGCCAGCAGCAGAGACTCAGGGACAATTGTTTTTGAAGCTTCTTCAGTAGTATCCTAAGGCACATTCACAACAGGAATTATTTATGTTTGCTCTACAAACAGTTCTTGGTTTTCCATGTAAGTTTTTCAAGAATTCATGGTTATGGATAAATTTTCCTTCAGCAAAGTGCACAGAAACGGGGAATTAGTTACAGAACAGCCTGATACTCTAACATTTCTACATCTCATTTAGTGGCAGTTAAGCTGTATAGATGAAATACAATATGTGAAACTTTCCACAAAAATCTCTCTAAAGAGGAAAAACTTTCTGAAATCTGTAAAATATATTTTATGGTTTATTGCTGTTATGACTGCTCTTTTCAGGGAGAAGTCCTTTACCATCCAGGTTCCTGAAATCTCATTATTAATTTTACTTGCATTGCTTCAGTTTAGAAAAGTGTCCTTCACAAGCACATCTTATTTACAAGCACTGCTTTCTGAAGTTGTAATCCAAATAGAAAAAAAATTATAATCTTTATCAAGATTTTACAAATGTAAAATGTGTAACCCAGGCAAAGAGTAACAAACAACTTGTCAAAACTCATACAGAATGTCTCTGGTAGAGCCACAACCAAGCCAAAAAAGTTACAAACCAGTGCCTTAAATACAATATGAATGAGAACATTCAAAAGTCTCAGTGTTCCAGCTGTAATGCACAGGATCCTTATTGTGTACATGTTGATCATCATTGCCTTCTTACTTGATTTCCAAATTCAACTAGATTTTTGCAGGGAAAAGAAAGACTGAAAAATCTAAGCAATCATCTGTTTATATCTGCAATCATTCTATCTACCCTTTTATTAAAATTAAAATTATAGATAAAATGCTGTGAGAGTTTCCAATTACAGAATTTGTAATATGGTACATACATCATGACACTATTTTCAAGGTGGCTTAAGGTTAAAATCTAAAAACAACACTGAAGGACTACATAGCACTTTCTATTTACTGATCTCAAAAAGGAAGTGTAATTATATCTGTAATTCAGAATAATGAGGAAGTGACTTGTCCAAAGCCCACGAGAAAGTCAATGGAAGTCAATTTTACTGCCTTATCCAACAAAGAGAGGCACCTCCCTGTAAAAAT